>NW_021703777.1:18962794-19154694 GCF_005190385.1 Monodon monoceros | reverse complement strand
CCCCCCCCCCCCCCCCCCCCACTCCCGGCCTGAGTGATCCGGAGCCCCCGAATCAGCGGCTCCTTTAACCCCGTCCTGTCTGAGCAAAAAACAGACGCCCTCCAGCGACCCACACGCAGAGGCAGGGCCAAATCTAAAGCTGAGCTCCTGTGAGCTGTGAGAACAAAGAAGAGAAAGGGAAATCTCTCCCAGCAGCCTCAGAAGCAGCGGATTAAAGCTCCACAATCAACTTGATATACCCTCCATCTGTGGAATACCTGAATAGACAAGGAATGATCCCAAATTGAAGAGGTGGACTTTAGGAGCGAGATCTATGATTTTTTTCCCTTTTCCTCTTTTTGTGAATGTGTACGTGTATGCTTCTGTGGGAGATCTTGTCTGTATAGTCTTGCTTCCACCATTTGTCCTAGGGCTCTATCCGTCCATGGTTTTTTAAAAAAATTTTTTTTCTTAATTCATTTTAATTGTAATAACTTTATTATACTTTACCTTCATTCTTTCTTTCTTTCTTTCCTTCCTTCCTTCCCTCCTTTAGACAACGAATCACCCCAACTTGAGGAGGTGGTCTCTGAGAGCAAGATTTATGATTTTTCCCCCTTTACCTCTTTTTGTGAGGGTGTATGTGTATGCTTCTGTGTAAGATTTTCTCTGTATAGCTTTGCTTCCAACATTTGTCCAAGGTTCTATCCGTCCCTTTTTTTTTTTCTAAATATTTTTTAATTCAATAACTATATTATACTTTATTTTATTTTTACTGTATCTTCTTTCTTTCTGTCTTTTTTCCTTCTTTCCCTCCTTCCTTCCTTCCTCCCTCCCTCCCTCCTTTCTTTCCTTCTTTGCTTCTTTCTTCCTTCCTTCCTTTCCTCCTTTCCTTCTTTCTTTCCTCATACTTCTACTAATTCTCTCTACTTTTTCTTCCTTTTATTCTGAGCCGTGTGGATGAAAGGCTCTTGGTCCTCCAGCCAGGAGTCAGGGCTCTGCCTCTGAGGTAGGAGAGCCAACTTCAGGTCACTGGTCAACAAGAGACCTCCCAGCTCCACATAATATTAAATGGCGGAAATCTCCCAGAGACCTCCATCTTAACACCAGCACCCAGCTTCACTCAACGACCAGCAAGCCACAGTGCTGGACAACCTATGCCAAACAACTAGCAAAACAGGAACACAACCCCACCCATTAGCAGAGAGGCGGCCTAAAATCATAATAAGGCCACAGACACCCCAAAACACACCACCAGACGTGAACCTGCTCACTAGAGAGACAAGATCCAGCCTCATCCACCACAACACAGGCACTAGTCCCCTCCACCAGGAAGCCTACACAACCCACTGAACCAACCTTAGCCACTGGAGACAGACATCAAAAACAACGGGAACCACGAACCTGCAGCCTGCAAAAAGGAGACCGCAAACACAGTAAGATAAGCAAAATGAGAAGACAGAAAAACACACAGCAGATGAAGGAGCAAGATAAAAATGCACCAGACCTAACAAATGAAGAGGAAATAGGCAGTCTACCTGAAAAAGAATTCAGAATAATGATAGTAAGGATGATCCTAAATCTTGGAAACAGAATGGACAAAATGCAAGAAACAATTAACAAGGACCCAGAAGAAATAAAGATGAAACAAGCAACGATGAACAACGCAATAAATGAAATTAAAAATACTCTAGAAGGGATCAATAGCAGAATAACTGGGGCAGAAGAACGGATAAGTGACCTGGAAGATAAAGTAGTGGAAATAACTACTGCAGAGCAGAATAAAGAAAAAAGAATGAAAAGAACTGAGGACAGTCTCAGAGACCTCTGGGACAACATTAAATGCACCAACATTCGAATTATAGGGGTTCCAGAAGAAGAAGAGAAAAAGAAAGGGACTGAGTAAATATTTGAAGAGATTATAGTTGACAACTTCCCTAATATGGGAAAGGAAATAGTTAATCAAGTCCAGGAAGCACAGAGAGTCCCATACAGGATAAATACAAGGAGAAATACGCCAAGACACATATTAATCAAACTGTCAGAAATTAAATACAAAGAAAGCATATTAAAAGCAGCAAGGGAAAAACAACAAATAACACACAAGGGAATCCCCATAAGGTTAACAGCTGATCTCTCAGCAGAAACCCTACAAGCCAGAAGGGAGTGGCAGGACATACTGAAAGTGATGAAGGAGAAAAACCTGCAACCAAGACTACTCTACCCAGCAAGGATCTCATTCAGATTTGATGGAGAAATTAAAACCTTTACAGACAAGCAAAAGCTGAGAGAGTTCAGCACCACCAAACCAGCTTTACAACAAATGCTAAAGGAACTTCTCTAGACAAGAAACACAAGAGAAGGAAAAGACCTATAATAACGAACCCAAAACAATTTAGAAAATGGGAATAGGAACATACATATCGATAATTACCTTAAATGTAAATGGACTAAACGCTCCCACCAAAAGACACAGATTGGCTGAATGGATACAAAAACAAGACCCTTATATATGCTGTCTACAAGAGACCCACTTCAGACCTAGAGACACATACAGACTGAAAGTGAGGGGATGGAAAAAGATATTCCATGCAAATGGAAACCAAAAGAAAGCTGGAGTAGCAATTCTCATATCAGACAAAATAGACTTTAAAAAAAGGACTATGAAAAGAGACAAAGAAGGACACTACATAATGATCAAGGGATCGATCCAAGAAGAAGATATAACAATTGTAAATATTTATGCACACAACATAGGAGCACCTCAATACATAAGGCAAATACTAACAGCCATAAAAGGGGAGATCGACAGTAACACATTCATAGTAGGGGACTTTAACACCCCACTTTCACGAATGGACAGATCACCCAAAATGAAAATAAATAAGGAAACACAAGCTTTAAATGATACATTAAACAAGATGGACTTAATTGATATTTATAGGACACTCCATCCAAAAACAACAGAATACACATTTTTCTCAAGTGCTCATGGAACATTCTCCAGGATAGGTCATATCTTGGGTCAGAAATCAAGCCTTGGTAAATTTAAGAAAATTGAAATTGTATCAAGTATCTTTTCTGACCACAACGCCATGAGACTAGATATCAATTACAGGAAAAGATCTGTAAAAAATACAAACACATGGAGGCTAAACAATACACTACTTAATAATGAAGTGATCACTGAAGAAATCAAAGAGGAAATAAAAAAATACCTACAAACAAATGACAGTGGAGACACAACGACCCAAAACCTATGGGATGCAGCAAAAGCAGTTCTAAGGGGGAAGTTTATAGCAATACAAGCCCACCTTAAGAAAGAGGAAACACCTCGAATTAACAACCTAACCTTGCACCTAAAGCAATTAGAGAAAGAAGAACAAAAAAACCCCAAAGCTAGCAGAAGGAAAGAAATCATAAAAATCAGATCAGAAATAAATGAAAAAGAAATGAAGGAAACGATAGCAAAGATCAATAAAACTAAAAGCTGGTTCTTTGAGAAAATAAACAAAATAGATAAACCACTAGCCAGACTCATCAAGAAAAAAAGGGAGAAGACTCAAATCAATAGAATTAGAAATGAAAAAGAAGTAACAACTGACACTGCAGAAATAAAAAAAATCATGAGAGGTTACTACAAGCAACTCTATGCCAATAAAATGGACAATCTGGAAGAAACGGACAAATTCTTAGAAATGTACAACCTGCCAAGACTGAATCAGGAAGAAATAGAAAATATGAACAGACCAATCACAAGCACTGAAATTGAAACTGTGATTAAAAATCTTCCAACAAACAAAAGCCCAGGACCAGATGGCTTCACAGGTGAATTCTATCAAACGTTTAGAGAAGAGCTAACACCTGTCCTTCTCAAACTCTTCCAAAATATAGCAGCAGGAGGAACACTCCCAAATTCCTTCTATGAGGCCACCATCACCTTGATACCAAAACCAGACAAGGATGTCACAAAGAAAGAAAACTACAGGCCAATATCACTGATGAACATAGATGCAAAAATCCTCAACAAAATACTAACAAACAGAATCCAACAGCACATTAAAAGGATCATACACCATGATCAAGTGGGGTTTATTCCAGGAATGCAAGGGTTCTTCAATATACGCTAATCTATCAATGTGATACACCATATTAACAAATTGAAGGAGAAAAACCGTATGATCATCTCAATAGATGCAGAGAAAGCTTTCGACAAAATTCAACACCCATTTATGATAAAAACCCTGCAGAAAGTAGGCACAGACGGAACTTTCCTCAACATAATAAAGGCCATATATGACAAGCCCACAGCAAACATCATCTTCAATGGTGAAAAACTGAAAGCATTTCCACTAAGATCAGGAACAAGACAAGGTTGCCCACTCTCACCACTCTTATTCAACATAGTTTTGGAAGTTTTAGCCACAGCAATCAGAGAAGAAAAGGAAATAAAAGGAATCCAAATCGGAAAAGAAGAAGTAAAGCTGTCACTGTTTGCAGATGACATGATACTATACATAGAGAATCCTAAAGATGCTACCAGAAAACTACTACAGCTAATCAATGAAGTTGGTAAAGTAGCAGGATACAAAATTAATGCACAGAAATCTCTGGCATTCCTGTATACTAATGATGAAAAATCTGAAAGTGAAATCAAGAAAACACTCCCATTTACCATTGCAACAAAAAGAATAAAATATCTAGGAATAAACCTACCTAAGGAGACAAAAGACCTTTATGCAGAAAATTATAAGACACTGATGAAAGCAATTAAAGATGATACAAATAGATGGAGAGATATACCATGTTCTTGGATGGGAAGAATCAACACTGTGAAAATGACTCTACTACCCAAAGCAATCTACAGATTCAATGCAATCCCTATCAAACTACCACTGGCATTTTTCACAGAACTAGAACAAAAAATTTCGCAATTTGTATGGAAACACAAAAGACCCCGAATAGCCAAAGCAATCTTGAGAACGAAAAAAGGAGCTGGAGGAATCAGGCTCCCTGTCTTCAGACTATACTACAAAGCTACAGTAATCAAGACAGTATGGTACTGGCACAAAAACAGAAAGATAGATCAATGGAACAGGATAGAAAGCCCAGAGATAAACCTACGCACATATGGACACCTTATCTTTGATAAAGGTGGCAGGAATGTACAGTGGAGAAAGGACAGCCTCTTCAATAAATGGTGCTGGGAAAACTGGACAGGTACATGTAAAAGTATGAGATTAGATCACTCCCTAACACCATACACAAAAATAAGCTCAAAATGGATTAAAGACCTAAATGTAAGGCCAGAAACTATCAAACTCTTAGAGGAAAATATAGGCAGAACACTCTATGACATAAGTCACAGCAAGATCCTTTCTGACCCACCTCCTAGAGAAATGAAAATAAAAACAAAAAAAACCACAAATGGGACCTAATGAAACTTAAAAGCTTTTGCACAGCAAAGGAAACCATAAACAAGACCAAAAGACAACCCTCAGAATGGGAGAAAATATTTGCAAATGAAGCAACTGACAAAGGATTAATCTCCAGAATTTACACTCAGATATCATCTCACACCGGTCAGAATGGCCATCATCAAAATATGTAGAAACAATAAATGCTGGAGAGGGTGTGGAGAAAAGGGAACACTCTTGCACTGCTTTTGGGAATGTGAATTGGTTCGGCCACTATGGAGAACAGTATGGAGGTTCCTTAAAAAAACTACAAATAGAATTACCATATGACCCAGCAATCCCACTACTGGGCATATACCCTGAGAAAACCAAAATTCAAAAAGAGTAATGTACCAAAATGTTCATTGCAGCTCTATTTACAATAGCCCGGAGATGGAAACAACCTAAGTGCCCATCGTCAGATGAATGGATAAAGAAGATGTGGCACATATATACAATGGAATATTACTCAGCCTTAAAAAGAAACGAAATTGAGTTATTTGTAATGAGATGGATAGACCTAGAGTCTGTCATACAGAGTGAAGTAAGTCAGAAAGGAAAAGACAAATACTGTATGCTAACACATATATATGGAATTTAAGAAAAAAAAATGTCATGAAGAACCTAGGGGTAAGACAGGAATAAAGATGCAGACCTACTGGAGAACAGACTTGAGGATAAGGGGAGGGGGAAGGGTGAGCTTTGACAGGGCGAGAGAGAGTCATGGACATATACACACTAACAAACGTAGTAAGGTAGACAGCTAGTGGGAAGCAGCCGCATGGCACAGGGATATTAGCTCGTTGCTTTGTGACAGGCTGGAGGGGTGGGATAGGGAGAGTGGGAGGGAGGGAGACGCAAGAGGGAAGACATATGGGAACATATGTATATGTATAACCGATTCACTTTGTTATAAAGCAGAAACTAACACACCATTGTAAAGCAATTATACCCCAATAAAGATGTTAAAAAAAAAAAAAAAGTAAATGGATGGAAAAATACACCATGCTAATACTAAACAAAGGAAAGCAACAGTAGCTATATTAATTTCAGACAGAGCAGACTTTAAAGTAAGAAAAGTTATCAGGGATAAAGAAGGACATTACATAATGATAAAGGGGTGAATTCTCCAAGAAGACATGACAATTCTTAATGTGTGTACACCTAGCCACAGAGTGTGAAACTATGCGATGCAAAAACTAATAGAACTTCAAAAAGAAATAGATGAATCCACTATTACAGTTAGAAACCTCAACACCTCTGTCTCAGAAATGGACAGAAAGAGCAGGCAGAAAATCAGTAAGGACGTAATTGAACTCAACAACACCATTAATAAACTGCATATAATTGACATTTAGAGACTGCTTCATCCAACAAAAACAGGATATACATTTTTTTGCAAGCTCACATGGAACATTCACTAACATAGAATTCATTCTGAGCCATAAAACACACCTTAACAAATTTAAAAGAATAGAAATTGAACAATGTCTACTCTCAGACCACAATAAAATTAAACTAGAAATCAATAACAGAAAGATAACTGAGAAATCCCCAAATATATGGAGATTAAACAACATACTTCTAAATAATACATGGGTCAAAGTAGAAATCTCAAAAGAAATTAAAAAAATATTTTGCACTGAATGAATATAAAAATATAACAGCAAAATGTGTGAGATGCAGCAAAAGCAGTGCTTAGAGGGAAACTGTTAGCATTGAGTGCATGTATTAGAAAAGAAGCAAGATCTAAAACCAAACTGAAGTTTCCACCTTAGGTAACTAAAAATGAAGAGCCAACCAATTAAATTCAAAGTAAGCAGAAGAAAAGAAATAAGAATTAGAACAGAAATCAATGAAATTGAAAATTGGAGAAAAAAGAAAAAAAACAATGAAACCAAAAGTTGGTTCTCCAAAATGATCAGTAAAATTCATAAGCCTCTAGCCAAGCTAACAGAAAGGCAAGAGAGAGAAAGGGAGAGAGACAGAGAGCAAGCAAGCATGTGAACAAGCAGAAGACACAAATTAATAACATGAGAAATGAAAGAGGGGGACATCACTCTAGAGATCTAGATCCCATGGATGTTAAATGGATAATAAAGGAATACTATGAACAAGCCAATGCCACAAATTTGATAACCTAAATAAAATGGACCAATTCCTTGAAAGACACAATCTGCCAAAACTCACACAGGAAGAAATAGACAATATGAATAGGCCTAAAGCCTATTTCTATTAAAGACTGAATCAAGAATTAATAACCTTCCAAAATAGAAAGCACCAGACTCAGGTGGGTTCACTGGTGAATTATACCAAACATTTAAGGAAGAAATTATACCAATTCTCTATAATCTCCTTTAGAGGATAGAAGCAGAGGGAATATTTCCTAACTCATTCTGTGAGGCCAGCATTACCCTAATACCAAATCCAGACAAAGACATTACAAGAAAACTACAGAACAATATCACTCATAAAAATAGATGCAAAAATCCTCACAAAATATTAGCAAATCAAAGCCAAAAAAGAATAAAAACAATAATATCATCGTATCAATAGATGCAGAAAAAGTATTTGACAAAATCCAACACAAAGTCATAATAAAAACTCTTAGTAAACGAGGAATAAAGGGGAATTTTCTCAGCTTGATAAACACTATCTACCAAAACCCTTCAGCTAACATCATTCTTAATGTGAAAAACTTAAAGCTTTCGCACTAGGATCATGTTCAAGGCGAGGATGTAACTCTTACCATCCCTTTTCATTATCATACTGGAAGTCCTTATTAATGCAATTAAGGCAAGAAAAAGAAAAGTTACACATAGTGGAGGAAGAAATAAACCTGACTTTGTTGGGATGACGTGACTGTCTAGTAAATCCAAAGGCATCAACAAAGAAATTCCTGGAAGTGACTATAGCTAAATTGCAGGATATAAGGTGAATATACAAAAGGCAACTGCTTTCCTATATACTAACAATAAATACATGGAATTGGAAATTAAAAATGGAATACCATTTACAATAGTACCCCCTCAAAATGAAATACTTCGGTATAAATCTAACAAAGTACGTACAATATCTATATGATGAAAACCACAAAACTCTGATAAACAAAATCAAATAAGAACTAAATAAATGGACAGATATTCTATGTTCATGGATAGAAAAACTCAATAGTGTCAGGAAGTCTGTTCTTCCCAACTTGAGCTATAGATTCAATGCAATCACAATCAAAATCTCAGCAAGTTACTTTACAGATATGGACAAACTGATTCTATAGTTTATATTGAGAGGCAAGAGACCCAGAGTAGGCAGCTTAATATTGAAGGTGAAGAACTAAGTTGGAGGACTGACACTACCCTACTTTAATACCTACTATAAAGCTGCAGTAATCACGATAGTGAGGTCTTGGCAAAAGAATAATCAAATAGGTCAATGGAAGAGAGTAAGAGCCAAGAAATAGAATCACATAAACATAGTTAATTGATCTTTGACCAAGGAGCAAAAACAATACAACGGGGCAAAAACAGTCTCTTCAACAAATGGTGATGGAACAACTAAACATTCACATGCAAAAAATGCATCTAGATACCTTACAACCACCACAAAACCTTACAACCATCACAAAAATTAACTGAAAATGGATCATAGTCCTAAATGTATAATACGAAACTATAAAACTCCTAGAAGATAACGTAAGGGAAAAACATAGATGACCTTGGGTATGATGATATATTATTAGACACAACACCAAAGTAATGATCCATGAAAGAAATAATTGATAAGCTGGACTTCATTAAAATCAAAAACTTATGTATGCAAAAGACAATATCTAGAGAATTAGAAGATAAGCCATAGATTGGGAGAAAATATATGCAAAAGACACTTTTAGTAAAGGACTGTTTTCCAACATTTATAAAGAACTCAAACTCAACAATAAGAAAATGACCAAATCAATTTAAAAGTCAGCCAAAGTTCTTAACAAATACCTCACCAAAGAAGATATATAGGTAGCAAACAGGCATATGAAAAGACGCTCCACATTGTATGTTATCAGGGAAATGCAAATTAAAACAACAGTGAAATAGTACTACACACCTATCAGAATGGCCAAAATCTGGAACACTGACAATACCGAATGTTACCAAGGATGTGGAGCAACAAGAACTCTCATCAATTACTGATGGAAATACAAATGGTACAGCTATTTTGGAAGACAGTTTGGTGGTTTCTGACAAAACTAAACATACTCTTAACATTCAATCCAACAAATGCACTCCTTGGTATTTATCCAAATGAGCTGAAAACTTATGTCCACACAAGAATCTACACATAGATATTTAGAGCAGCTTTACTCATAATTCATAAAAACTTGGGAGCAATCAAGATGTCCTTCAGCAGGTGAATGAACAAACTGTGGTACATCTATACAATGAAATATTATTCAGCACTAAAATGCAATAAGATATTAAACAATGAAAAGACATGGAAAAAACTTAGATGCATATTACTAAGTGAAAGAAGCCAATCTGAAAAGGCTACACATTGTATGATTCCAACTATATGACATTCTGGAAAAGGCAAAACTGTAGAGACAGTGCAAAGATCTGGTGTAGCTGGGGTCTCGGGTGGAAGGGGGATGGATGAAAAGGCAGAGCACAGATAATTTGGGGGGCAGTGAAAATACTCTGTATGATACCATTAATGATGGGTACATGTCATTATACATTTGTCCAAACCCATAGATTATACAATAGCAAGAGTGTACCCTAAGGTAAACTATGAACTTTGTGGGATTATGATGTGTCAAAGTAGGTTCATCCTACTTTTTTTTTTAAACAGTAAAAAAAAAAAAAAGTACCATTGTGATGAGTGATGTTGATAGTTGGGGTGGCTACACATACTGTTGGGGGCAGGAGGGAGGGAGTGTACGGGAAATCTCTGTTATCTCCCTCTCAGTTTTGCTGTTAACCTAAAACTGCTCTAAAAAACAGTCTTTTAAAAAGTATACATATACAGAACTATGTGGTAGAAATTCAAGACACATTACTGAATGCATAAGAACAGACTAGCTATATAAACCCAAAATAGCAAGAGTGGTTATTTCTGGCTGGTGGAGTTATGAGTAATTTTATTATATCTATATGTATTACTAATAATATCAGCTATTGTTAATATATAATATACATAATATTTATTCTGGTTTTCTATAATGAAAATATATTTGTTTTACAGATTGAACTATATACATTTCTCAAATAGAGGAATGAATTGATCAAGTTTACAGACTGAGCACATGTGTCTTTACCCCTCCTCTACAACATGCAAATGAAATTACAGAAAAGATTATTTTCTTTATGTATCATGATGTAGAAATTGTTAGGAAGCACTGCTCTGCAGATAATATGTGAAATAAACCAGCTTATCACAAATCACCTCATGTTCAGGTGATCTAAGCAATCTCCAAAAATATCACCCTCTTGTAAAATAAATATAATGCTAGGGGGAAAAAAATCATAGATATCCTAAGGCAAGATAATTTTTTGTAATTTTCTTAGCAACCAATCAAATTACATTGTAAGCTGAGTAAAATAATAAAATAGTTAAGCATTAGAAAATAAATTTTCCTTTATGAATTAAGTTACAAAATCTGTTATATGTTTAATTTTTGAAGCATTGCACA
Source organism: Monodon monoceros (assembly GCF_005190385.1). Taxonomy (NCBI): domain Eukaryota; kingdom Metazoa; phylum Chordata; class Mammalia; order Artiodactyla; family Monodontidae; genus Monodon; species Monodon monoceros. The sequence continues at coordinate 19,143,579 of NW_021703777.1, read as the reverse complement.
TGCTTTTCAAAATCAAAACTTTTTAATACTGTTTTTTCAAAAAAATATAATTTTAGTGTAGATTTTTTTATACTTTGTTTTTATTTGTTTTTCAATTGAGTAAATCCTCATTTGGCATGAGAACAGGTTTCCTGATAATTAACAAAACTAGGTGAAGACTGAAAAAAGGTAGAATCTTTTATTGCTATCACACTTGAACTGCTTTCATTATAGTGATTTGATGAAAAAAGAAGTTATTCCTCAATGCCCAATGACCCTTCAAACCTATCAACAGTTAATAGACAAAGCAGGTTTCAGCTTTCATCATAAATGAATTGGAAACAGAGAGAGATAGACAAACAATAATCTAGAAGATACATGTCTCCTGCTAAAAAAGAAACTTCCTGTCTTCTCATGCAACCTTGGAAAAAGTACTGTGCACTCTAAGCTTCCATCTCCTCAATTATTTAATGGGGTAAATATGACTTCCTTGTTGGATTGTTTTGATTACATTTAATAATATGTATAACGTGTCAGGCCTAGGATAGGCACTCAATATTAGTTGCCTTCTCTTTTCTAATTTCTGATATCAAACTGAATAAAAGCAATGTTTTTTTTATTTTCAAAAGATCACAAATCCATCTTTCTCAGTTTGTATAGCCAACTATGATTCAGAAAGGACTGCAACACAGCCCTGTAATTTCAACACTGAACATCTTTGATTTCTCAAATTTATAATTTAGTACATGATTCTATAATCACAATGTAGCTGATTTTATTAAGTATGCTTAAGGTAGTACAGATTCTAGCATGCTTTCCTGGAGTTTTAATGTCATACCAAAGACTACAGCACTCTGAACCACTCAGGTAAGTTAAACATGTATTTCTCCAAGAGGTAAAGAAAACAAATAAACTGTACAAAAAGATGTAATTTTTACCAACCGTTTAGTCTAGTCCTCAACTTTCTTAAACAACCTTTGTTGTCTGTGGTACATTATAAGGAGCACAAAATAAGGCTATGTCCAAAGAAAAATAATAATGGTCATAATAAAACTTCTTACCTAACAGATATATATAAAAATGAACATACTCAATATAGCCAAGCAAATGTTGCTTTCCAATAATAAGATAAATCCTCTTTGTTTGAAACACCCACATTCATCCTGGCACTGTAACTGCACAAACTCTACCAGCTAAAGTTCTCTCAAATGTTAGCATCAATGTATGTTTATAGTTTACTCTTGGTACTTCAGTCTTTTAATTTTAGTTCATAACATGCAGGAATAGTTCCAAGGCAGAGTATATGTAAGGAGATGCTGTTTTTGGTGGGCTGTGTGTTCCATTTTTACCTGCATTTCCATTTCCATTCTGTTTATTATATTTTCTCCTTTTTCCTACCTTTTCCCCTTCTATTCCATCACCCATTACCCACTCTTCAAGCTACCTTTTCCTACCAACCTCTTAGTCAGACTTGCTACACAGAAATGGTACTATATCTTGCAACTCAAGTTGTCTTCAGACCAGCAGCTTATTAGAAATGCACACTCCTAGCCACCACGCTAGACCCACTGAATCAGAATCTGCTTTTTAAAAGGATCCCAAGTGATTCGAATACATGCTGAAGTTTGAGAAGCAGTGTGCAGTAACAATGTGTACCTTGATGTGATTAACTTTCCATAACATTATCACAGCATAAGTCATTAACTGAAAGCATATCATGTAAATATTTATGTTTCCTTGTTTCTTGTCCATCCATCTAGAATGCAAGTTTTTGAGGTCAAGTAATTAGTTCTTTTTTCCCCCTCTATCTCTGATGCATACAACAGGGCTTTTAACATAGTAGATGCTCAATATTTATGTGAGTACACATAATAATATGTTGTGTATTTATATACATCTCAGATGTAAATGTTTGTTGCCTGACTTAATGATTGAATAAATCCATACCCAGCTTCTTTTTTTTTTGGCGGGGGGAGGAGTGGCTTGTATCTGAAGGACAGTAATTTGTTCTATCTACCACAGTCTTTGCCTGACTGTCTTAAGGAAGTACATCTGTACTTCAATCAGTATAACCCTAAAGACAGAACAAAGAACAAAGCTAGAGAAAATCACCAAAGATTAGAAAGCACGAAGCTTGCCGCTTGCTCTCCTACACATTTTCATTGTTTACTTTTTCTGAGAGTTGCTAAGGCAATATTAGCGTTACCTATGCCGTCAACAGTTATCTCCTGCAACTGCATACACAAAGCACTTAGATGAAAGAATTGAAATGTCAGTCAATGAAACAAACCCTAATTATGTCCCCTCTGAAGAATTTCAAGGTGTATCGATGATAATCACTTTCAACAGATTATCCAGAATGAAATAAAATCAATGTCTATTGAATAAAACTGCAAACAAAAACTGACCATCAGACTTTTGATTACCCCTTTAATGAAAGACACTAAAGTTTTGAATCCGTTCCGGTTGCTGTATTTTTAAAGTCTAGGCTACAAGCAAAAATTTGTGTATGAATTGATCATTCCAAGTTTGAGTGCTAAATTATTCATGGGACCTATAATTCAGGGGTAGGGAAATGACTTTTTGTGGTCTTATAAAATATTCCATTGAAATACCTAGAGCATGATAATGTACACTCAACCCAGCTAAACTCAGCAAGTTACAAGTGTCTTTTTGTGAATCTTTTCATACAATTAAGAAAAAGCATAGATTAATTTGAATAGAGATTCATGAAATGTATGGTTTGAGCAGTGTTCCAGATGAATGAGACAATTTTTGTTATAATGTTAGCTGAATAAAAAAGCATATATAGGTACATGTGTGTAGATATATGCACATATATATGTATCATACATATATGTAAGTCATATGTATCTATAAATATACTGGTATATATGTATATATAATGGGATAAAAAAACCACTATTATTTTTAACAGTGATTATTTCTGAGAAGTAGGAATAAAAGTCATTTACAACATTTTTTTTTCATTTTTTATAATATAAACTAAACTTTTAACAACCCATAAATATTACTTTTCCAATCAGACAAAAATGAACATCAACAAAAAATTATTCATCATTTTCAGTGGGTGAGAGGACAGCAGCAATTCCATTTTTCATAATCAAATTTATGTATTTATACATAAGTAATAAATATTCATTATAATTTAGAACACATAAAGAAAAAGAAAAAAATAAAATCACCTATAGTATTATTTCCTAGAGATAACCCTAGCTAACTTTTTGACATAACTTATAGTCTTTGAAGAATACAAATGCATATTTTTGAAAAAAACTAAAATGGGATAATCTTATATGTATTTATACTATTTGGTGCAATAATAATGCTTTATATTCTAATGGCTATTTGCAATCAAGATTTTCAGATACACTGTATTTTACTTTGAATACACGCTTAAAATTATAATCCCTTTTCAAAGCTGGATTACTGAATTTCTGTCAACCATTTAAAATCATTTGCAGATAGTTTTAAAATTCTGTGAGTCATTTCTATTCCTCCCCCATAAATTGCTTAGCCAAATAGAATCTTCTATTCCTCTTCTAATGTGTTTCAAAGCTGTGAAGACAATACATTACTTTTTATCAAACAAGGTTAAAAAAATTAAATGTAGATACAGTTAACAAATGAATAACATAGTAGAAGCCTAAGTAGTAAATTCAACAGCAAAATCTTAAATTCTGCCAAGTAAATGATGAGGAATTTCTGGTTCTTGGATAGAAAATAAAATTTCAATATTGTTTAGAAAATGAATGGATTTTATTTTCCCTCCTAAGAAGCTTTAATTTAATTAGGGAGACATTACTTTCTTTGTGTATATAAAGCTCCATTACCTAGCTAAGAACACTGACACCAACACCACAGGTTAGTTGTTAGATAAAGACCACTGTGATCAGGCATTCAGGTTGGCCTTCTCAGAAGTGGGCTTTAAATGTAAAATGGTGAAGAGGAGAGACAGAGAACATTCTAGTCACTGGAAACAATGCTCGATCAGTCTTTTCTTCAATCCCCATGAGACTGAGGAATTGACTATCTAGTTCATTGTTGAACACATGACAGGTGCTCAAAACTTATTTGTAAAATGAATGAATTAATATATTTCAATTGGAGATGCTTGAAGGAAATGTGATTAGGGGAAGTGGATTAACAGTGGCAAAGTGACAACCTCTCTTTGTAAAGAAACTGTAATTGTCTTCCCTCTAAGACTCAGGGAACCATCCATATTAACGACAATTTTAAAGTTTCTGTTTTTGGTGTTCCCCTCAGTACAGGTAACTTAGACGTGGCTACAGATCCTAGTGTTTCAGGAGAATTCAGAGTGGTAAGTACAGGGAGGCAAGAACAAGGCATATGTGTCTAATCTAATCTCCTCAACGGCTCAGTGGAGAAGGGCATCAGCTAATGGAGTAGCTAGACTTGGTGAATGACTCAAGGCTGAAAGGAAAGGAGGGAAGATACTAGAAGGATGAGAGCAGGATCCCAGAATCCCTAATGAGAGACCTCTGCCCTTGGAAAGAATAAGAAAAAGAGGCTTCCTGTATGAATTATCTAAATTTAAATAACAATAGGATAGCTTTTAAACTCCTGTGAATGAATAATTTAATTAAATAATAAAAGCATGAAAGACTACCCTTCACTTCAAATCCCTTGCCCTTGCCACTGGACTTGAGTTTCTGTTCAATCCTCAGTGAGTGACTACATTACTTTAACAAGTGGATCTAACTCCTGACCTTTCCACTCCCAGTGTAGCAGTCAGCCACAAGTTACTATCAGGAAGCTGGGAAGTTTTTAGTGATGATGTCTTCTAGTTTAGCAAATGAAAAGGGATGCTATAATCAATTCACTGGCTAAAAGGAAAAGAATTTCAAATACAGATTTGTTCTGAAATGAATACCCATGATTTTATTAACAAACTTATTAACAAACTTCCTCCGGAATATTAATTAATAACAGCTAAAACTACTGAACATTTACTAAGTGCTAAGTACTGTTGTTAGTGCTTTGCATACATTAACACACAATTAATGTGTTCTAATATCTAAGATTCCATGAGGTAGGTGCTAATATTATCCTCATTTTATAGATTAATTCATTTATTCTTTGAATAGATATTTATGAAGCACCCACTAAGTGCCAGATGATATACAGGGAGCTGAGGTGAGCCTTCCTTCCAAGCACTTGCAAGCTAAAGGGGTGGAGGCAAAAAATACAGGTATAAATATGGAGTGTAGCAATGCTGGCAAGTGCTGGGAAGGTAATTAAAGCCAGGAAGGCTGGTAGGGAGTTCAGGGAGATAGGGAGGGAGGTGATGTTTTAAATGAGGAAAATAAGGCTCTGAGCAATAAATGAACTCTTCCAAGGCCACACAGCTAGTTATTGCTGAAGTCAAAGAGGAATAGCTAGTCAGACTTCCAAGACCCATAATCACTACACCATACTGTTTCGCCACCCACAGTTAAATCCCTGCATATGACAGTCAGTTTATCACGGGAATGATCTGATAGAATCAAAGACACACAATTTTCAGAGCTGTTAAAAACAACATATGGCCCAAAACTCCAGTGAAAATGTCTAAGGCATTAACTCTTATGATAGTGTAAGATTATACTCCATTTGACATTAAATTGATGTTCTAGTTAGGATCCTTAATTTACATAGAAAGGGCAATTTATATGTGAGTGTATATGTTTACCAGTCTTGTTGCTCACTGAACTATCTCAGAAGAATGTTTTATACTACGAAGAATTCCCAGGGGTGGTCTGTATGTTGTAGGATTGACTCTCACTGCCAGAGAAAATTACTCTTTTTATAGTGCCAAACATGTGGAATCATTATCAGTAGGTAATGATGATTCTTCTCCAAATTGGATTTGAAGGAGCAGATACAGTTCCGATTTTTTTTTTCCTTCAAGTATCTTCAAATTCTTTACAGTCATCTAGAGTAGAACATGAACTTTGACAGCAGACTTTCTTCGGTATGTTTTTTTAAAAAAATGTCCACCAGCGTTTTACACATTTTAAATAGTAATCAGCATCTTAAACTGATATCCGAGACTATTTCCATAAAATACCAAGGACTCTGTATGTGAGGATTCTATTTTAATTTCCAAATTAAATAAAATGTAAATAATTTTAGTATGTATTATAGTTTTTAGTGTCATATTTTCATGTGGCTAGACAAAATGACTTTGAAATTGCCTGCTTCCATATAAAAGCAACCTTTTAAAGAATACTTTCATTTTCTTTCACTCTCTCAGAAATAGTGTATATAAGCATAACTTTTTTTCAACTTGAATAAAAATTATAGAAACTGAGTCTGTACACCTTTGGGGCCGAAGTAGGTTTGGGTGGGTTTTTTTTTTTCCCTTTTATTCAGTGAGACCTACTAATATGAGAGGACTCTGCAGTTAAGCCTAGGAAAGTTTGCCTTGGGGCTCGCCTTATTGATAGATAAGACCCTAAAAGAAGCTTCTCGGGTTGGGGTAAAAATAAGAGGTAATATGTATTGAGTTCAGATTAAGTCTCAAGTGCCCTAGGTAGAGATTTCTACACATAATCGCATTTAATCCTCACAATTGTCCTAAAATGCATACTATTATTTTCTCATTTCACTGATAAAGAAATGGAGTTTTTAAAAAGTTAAATAAATTGCCATAGGTCACAGAGCTGGGCTCAAATCCAGGAGTATCCAACTCCAAACCCTGTGCTCCTGCCACAGAGGTATACTTTTCACTGAAGGTAAAAGACCTTTGGCTGGTCCACAGACATCTCGCTGGTCCCCAGTCTCACACACAAAAAGTTCTAGCAAGTCTGCCTCATCAGCAGACCCACTTCTGTTAAGACTGGAGAAGAGCGCTAATGACTCACTTTGTTTGCTTCATCTGTGAGGATGCTCTACTCCCACTGTAGCCATTCCAATCTCCCAGCCCCTGAACGTAACCATCGTCTTTCAAATTTGTTCATGTATGCTCTTTTCCTTTGCCTGCTGTGCCCAGTCCCATTTCTCCTCCTAATTAATTTTCAACACTCCTATCATACAGTTGCTCCTGGTGGAAGACCTTTTCCAACTTACCTATGATCATAGCTTTTTGGATGTACTATATACTTCATTAGAAAGTGTCACATGGATCATATTATTTACAAGCTATTTGTTTTCCTCTCTTTCATTAGATAGTGAGCTCTTGATAGCAGAAGCTGATGATCTTTGTTTCCACCTCAACTCTAAGCCTGCCGCAAAGTAGAAGCTCAATAAATGCCAGTTGGCTAAAACCATTATTTAGTGGAAACTGAACTAAGACAAAGAAAAAACCATGTATTCCAAAGGAAGGTAATTGTTCCTTATAGCCAATACATATATTTCAAAAGAAAATTATGCAAAGTTGAATAACGAGGAAAAATAGATTATACAGATATGGCACTAACTAGCATGGGAACTGGGGAAACATATTAGACATGGAGTATATGAATTTGGGGGGTTATGGGAGTATATGAATTTGGGGAGTTATGGAAAAAGCACTCCTAATGTCTAAATGTTTCAGGACTGTGGGGAAAAAAAGCATTCCTAATATCTGAATGTAACAATAAAGGAGGAAAATGATAAAATGCTTCAAATAACAATGTGAAAATATATCCTAGTGATCAAAAGGCTAATATGAAAAAAGTGTCTACATTCATGAAGATCAGAGTAATCTGGTATGACTAAAATGCTGATGAAGAAGACACTATGGGGTACCATTTTATGTTATTAAATTAAGGTTAATATCATAGAATATTTATCATAAAAAGCACAAAATAGGGAGGTAATATTGACAAGGAAACGTGAAAACAAATTCCAATAAAAGAGGCATGCATACTGGAAAGATGATAGATCAGGACAAGAGAATAATGATTTTTGGTTGCAGTACGATGCCCAAAATGAAAAAGAATATATTTTGGATAAAAAAGGAAATGTTTCAAATGGAAAACTCAGAAACTTATTTACTTTAAAAGTTTTAAAAGTATTGCTATACTATTCCAGAGAGGAAAACTCTGGAATTTCACTTAGCATGAGAAAGTAACGGAATGGAAAGACTGTATAATATCGTCTTCAAATAAAACATATTGCAAGTTTGTACATGTAAATTAAGACGCATGGCCTAAGATGTAAAATATGTTCAAGTGTGACCCTCCTGTTAAATCTAGAATGTGGAGGTGTTTTATGAAAGCCTAAAATCTCTCTACAACTGAAGCTATAGATGATGCAGAAGAGGATTCACTGCCTGTGGCAGCGTTATCCCCAGCAAAGCTCACTCCAATTATTGCTACCTCAGGTTTTCACCTCAGACTCTGAAAGAGAAAATCCTTGACAATTTTAAGAACACGCTGATTAGACTTCAGACTATGTAACCATCTAAGAAGTTAAAAATGGGCTGGTACCCCCAAAAGACCCTAAAAATAATTTTTACAAATCAAACAGAAATTTGTTCAGTAGTTATTTAAAATTCGGTGCTGGACGTATCTGATCCACATTCCAGCTCTGTCATTTCCTAGTTGCCTACCCTCCCATGTTTGTATTTTTACTTAACAATCAGAATGGTACTAGTACCCAGACCTCACTGTTTTTGTGTGGGTTAAATCAAAAATGTGCATAAAGTTCTTATAACAGTGCTTGACTCACAGAAGTCCGTAACTCACAGAAATTCATTGAATATAAGAAAATAAATACTTTTAAAACGTAAGGCGTAAAGGACTGGATCAGTCATGAACAAATAATGGAAGAGAAGTAATATGCTTTCTGTGCAAGCACTAGTGCCATTGGAGAACTGGAATTCAGAGGGAAGGAGTCAGCACCCTGACTCAGCACAGATGTTCCCAGACTCCTGCCCACTTGCATACTATGGGTACTACATAAACAACGTAATGTCTCAAGGTCTCAATTATATCATCTGTCAAATAACAATGTTGGACAAGATATTGAGACCATTTTTAACTCTAGAACTAGTCTATGGTTTCTTTATAAAAGAGGATTTTTAAAATAATTCTTTATAGGAAGTACCAGAAAAATCTTCACTATAAATTTGTATCTTCTTCCACTCTTCTAATAGTTCATCTGTTTATAGCTTATTTTTGCTTCTCCCTACATCAATATTTTGCCTAATTCTGTGTAACTAAGATTATCATTACCATCTAAATCTATGCTTCCATATATTAATATTTTGTGTGATTGTTTTGAGGTATTTGGCCCATACTAGAATCTTTCATTAGAGTGTGACATTGATTTTGGCGAGATTTTCATTTTCTCATGGAACAGTTGTTAACATATCATTCCTGAGCCAAAGGCAAAATTTGACATCCTGGCTTATCATTTCGGAGTTTTAAGAAATTTTATTCCCACATTCATTCAGCAGTATAGTCAGATACTTGCCACTTACACTTCGCTTTTTCCTCTAACGTAAACTATGATTTTGTTTTAAAGTGATTCTACATACATATTTGGCAAGTACTCTCTCAACTATTAAACAGCCTGTATTCTACATTTATAAGAATTTATCTTTGGAACGAAAATGTCAAAATGTTAACAATAAAATAGATAACTAATGAGAACCTACTGTATCGCTCAGGGAACTCAGTGCTCTGTGGTGACCTAAATGGGAAGGAAATCCAAAAAAGAGGAGATATATGTATACGTATGGCTGATTCACTTTGCTGTACAGTAGAAACTAACACAACATTGTCAAGGAACTATACTCCAATAAAAATTAATTTAAAAAAATTTTTACAATTTCAAATGCTATCTACGTTTAAAAGCAATCAAAAAGAAAAATAAATGTCAACAGTGATTACCTCCAGGTATTGTCATTCCGAGTGACGTATCTTTCTGGCTTCTTTTATATTTTCTGTACAATTTAGACTTTTTATAATGAGCATATCTTATTTTCATAATTAGAGAAAATTTTTACTTTAAAAAATATTTTTCATTGGATTTAAAATTTCTTATCCATAATTCAAAGTTGGTTTCATGTATTTGTTGAGATCAAATAATCTATAAAATTAAATATTTGAAATCATATAGTATCTTTCTTAAGAAAGAAAGTAGGAAAAAAAATTGTATAGCTCCTTTTTCCTAACTTCTAAACATCTTTGAAAGACTAACAAACAATTACAGATTAGATATAAACCACATTTTCTCATATTTTAAAAGAATTTCAATGCGTTGTAAAGAACTTGGCCAACTGAATAAGAAAATTATTGTGTATGGTTCTAGTCATTTTGACTAATGGAACAATGATTGAGAAAATTCCCCTTGCTTAAGAAGCTCCAGACTAGAGGAAGGAATGATAATTTGTTAGGGTATTGGGTGGCATTCTAGTAGAGCTGAAAATTTAATGTTCTCAGTACCATAACACTATTCAAAGAGAATTCCTGTTGAGGTACCTGAATAAAAGGAAAAGTTGAATTAACAAAAAGTTGAATAAAAGCTAAGCTTCTTCATATGGGAAGCTACTAAAGAAACTGATGAGCATTATTTATCCCTACAAATACATTTTATAGCACTATGATACTATTAAGAATAAAAAAAGAAAATACAGATACAAGATGAACTTGTGTCAATTTCCACCTGCTCCCGGCATTCCTATTACAGTTCAAAAGAAAACCATAATTGCATAGTAAATAGAACAATCATAAAAATTTAACAAATAAATATAGTTCCTGGGGACAAATGTAATTCCAACTCTGTTATTATGCAATTTGTAAATGGGGATTTAAAAAAATTCAACTCTCCCAATATACAGGAATATTAAGACACTAGTAAAAGTAATTCGAAATGTCTTATGCAAACTTAAAGTGAAAATTATATATCCTAAATATATGAATGTAAGTGAATTCCCATTTGGTGGCAACATAAAATGTCTGACTTTTTAAATCTTTACTTATTTCTCCATATAATTTAAACTGCCTATTGTGTTTCTCAGAGAAGAATTAAGAATTAAAATATAAGGGCATCTTGCTCTATTCCCTATGTGAAATATAAACATATGGTAAATTAGTGTTAGAGGCATCATTTTGTATCAAGCTGTTTGTTGATCTGATATGATCTTACGTTTTTTTATCTTCTAGCATAAACCTAAGTATGAATGAGAAAAGGTTACTGATGTTAAGAAAATAAAATTTAAAGTGTCTGTCTAGAAAAATAATTATTGAGACTAGGAAACGTTTGGTTACTAGCTAGAGTAAGGGGTTTTTAAGTCAAACACAGCTCATCTGTAATTTCCTTTCAAATTTGATGAAGATCGCTTGAGGATGGAGTTCTATGGACCTCAGATACATAGGCTTCAGGATATTAACTGTATTGACATAGATTTCAGAGCTAGATATTTTATTCCGTAAGACACAGTGGTATTTTGCTTTTTCACGGGCTCTTTACATAGTTTCTTCCTTTTAACACTAGAGTTAACGTTCAGAGATGCCTTCGAATGGTGCTGTCAATGCAGCGGATGACCATTTCCCATGAGGAACGGAAACATGAAAAAGAAGACCAGCTTTTAGCAAAAATGAAGAGAAAATCATCTAAGGGTAGGTGGGATATTTTGGAGCAGCAAGGAATGACATAAGCTAGCTATTATGTGGTTAGCAGCATAATGACCCTGAGTAATACGGAAGAGCACACCTTTTTGATACAAAAAGGGACACGGCAAAAATCTGGAATGGGGGCATTACACTCATAATATGAATACGGCAAAAAGCTACTCAAAATGCCATTACCAGTACAACTAAAAATATCCTGACCAAATGCCTTTATCTCATTTCATTAGCAATAAATAACTTGTAATTACACTCTAGAGTCTAAGATTAATAAGCTTCTACTAACAATTTGCTGTTTGAGTTTCACTCTTCAATATGTATAAGAATGACAAAAAATGATATTTAGCAAACAAAGTAAAATATAATAATGAAAAATAGAATTCAAAAAGATAAATTGATTAAACTAAAAAAGATTAACTTCTTCAAAGAGAAGTTCAATATGTATCATAAATTGAGGGAAACACTTTGAAACCTTAGTCTCTGCAGCCTCAGAAATAATTTGAGCTGCTTTATTAAATCATGCAAGTCACAGAAGCTCTTTGGGACGAAATAAAACCCTTGTGTAAAGCATCACATACCTGAACTCACATTTATAATTCAGACTTTTTGAGTAGTGTACTTTTCAAACAATCCATCATTTTAATTGGAATTCTGAAGTTATAATGAACTATTAGTTTCTTAGAAAAAGAAAAAAGCAGATATCCAATCCTTGAATCTAAAGGTTGGCAGCTAATAATTTTTCAAACTTTAATACATTCTAGAAGTACAAAAACAGTTCTACTGGCCTTTGTCCTAAACGTACTGTTATCGTTACACATTTACAGTTAGAATTAATTATTGTCTAAATTAGTGGCCAATCAGTGTCGGTGTTTTAAATCATGCTGCTAATTTTTTAAAATTTACATAATATAGGATTTTGAGCAACCTTGTCAGCTACTCTAAGGCATTCTGACTTTATTCTATAGGCAATGTAGAGCCCCATAATGAAGTGTGAATTCTAGAAAGACAGCGAGGAGACAGGCCAGCAGCAGCCTGTAAGAGAGAAGATGATCATCCAGGCCGATGGGGATGGAGAATGGGGAAGCAAAGACATTTCTGAGGCAGAGAAGTTCACTGAATGTGGGAGAAAGAGAGGGCTCTGTGATAGGCCTGGAGTGTTAGGAGTAGTAGTGATGCTTTTAACTAGGATAGGAAACACATGAATAGGGCCCAATTTTTTGTTGCTGTTGAGAAGGCAGAAGAAAATACTGATTTTAGCAAATCTGAAGATGGAGCATATATTAACAATGTGAAGTCTGGGTGAAAAGTGCAGACTAGAACCGTGATTCAAGGGGTCCATGAGGTCAAAACAATTTTCATAATACTACTAAGATACAGTTTGCCTAAGATGGTGCAAAAGTAATGGAGAGTAAGACAACTCTTGCCTAAGCACGAATAATAAAGGCAGTGGCACCAAATTGTGCTATTAACCACCACGCACTTGTTTTTAAAATAAATGTTAATTTTGTATAAGAAAAAAACCCCAGTGAGATACCGCAACATAACGATCAGAATGGCTGAAATGGAAAAGACTGACCAAGCGTTGGTAAGGGTGGTGAGCAACTGGAACCCTCAACACCGCTGGTGGGAACGTAAAATGGTACAACCGCTTTGGAAAATGGTTGTGTGGTTTGTGCCACAATGACTAATGACACTGAGCATCTTTTAATGTGCTTGCTTGCAATCCCGATATCTCTTTTAGTCAAGTATCCACTTAAATCTTTTGCCCGGTTTTTTCATTGGATTGTTTGTTTTCTTATTACTGTGTTTTAAGAGTTCTCTATATATTCTAGATAGAAGTCCTTTATGATTGACTTATCTACTGATTACACATAAAGCTCCCCTGCTTCCTTGCATGCCAGCAAATTTTTGATTTGCTGTTGAATACCCATATTTTGATATTGATATGAATTAAAAATCAAATTAATCAAAAATCAGTATTTTTGATTTGATATTATGAACTTTATCTTCTTGGGTGCTTGTATTCCTATAGATATACTTGAACTTTGTTCTAGGATGCAGCTACATTACTTGAAAAGTTTGATATTTTAAGATTTGCTTTTACATTTTGTCAGGCATGACCAGAACAGTCTTTCATTTAGGGCTGGTTTTGCCCTCACTGGCCAGGCAATACCTTGCTAAGTGTCCTCCCTGATGTTTCTTGGACTATAAGGTTTTGCCACTCTTGGTGGTGGATACACAAGCAATTTCCAGATCTGAGTGAACTCCTGAGAGGTTCCTCTGCTCCCTCAGGATGGTTCTTTCTCAGTCTTGAGTAGTTTCCTTGCAGGCATGGCCTGATTAGTATTCAGCTGAAGAGTCAAGCAGCTTCAGTCCTCTGCAGCTCTCCAAAGCTCCTCTCTGCACAGCTCTCTACACTTCAGTACTCTGCCTGGTGAACTCGAGATGCCTCAGCCTCCCTGTACCCCCACCTCCATCTCCTGAACTCTAGGAAACCAATGACTCCACCTGGGTTACCCCTTCCCCTGTTGTGGCCTGGAAACTTTCTCCAGGTAGTAAGCTGGAGCAATTATAGGACTCACCTTACTGTTTCCCCTCTCAGCATTGATATTCCGGAACGGCCTCACATCCAATATCTGAAAATGGTTGTTTCATATATGTTGTCCATTTTGTTTAGCCATACTGGATCCTAATTACTCCATTTGGTGAGAAGGGAAAGTCCAGTACATGTCTTCTTAAAATTCTGTGTGGCAAAATGTATACTGCACTTCTGCTACATATTGAAGTTCAGTAGTTATCTCAAGGAAAAGTGTCGGTGTGATTCGATTTGCTGCTAAAAAAGTCAATAGGCTCCCCCTTCTTCCCAATGAAACAACGGTTGTACTTGAAAGAACAACCAACAGACGAACAATGGTTATCCAGACTTGACCACTAGCAGACGTTTTCTTGAAAGTGAACGAAGTGAACTTGTCACTTCAAGGACTCACTGACAATACGGTTGGCAATGAGAAATTTGTACTTCGAGCAAAAAATTTGTACTTCAAGCAAAAAATAGAATATTAGAAAACTTATATCCACACCATGAACTTGAGAGCTTCCCAATACTTAATACTCTTCTGATTAGATCAATGGTGATATTAATGAATGTGATTTAGGGATACTTTATAATGAAGTACGCCAATACTTAGAAGATCTATAGCTAAGTAAATCAATACTTTCTACGTGACCAGTGTATAATGTTACAAAATCATGCATGGATAAAAGAGGCATTTAAGGTGCAAGACAGGCCAAAGAACTGAGTACATTCAACAGAGTACAAAAGTCCACTGATAAGATTTTTAGATTCCACACTGCAACTAAGCTTTAAGAAACTATCACTTGTCAAGTTTGAGTGTAGTATTAAAGAATAATAACTCCTCTCTTTTCTAACTAAAAATTGGAGTGAGACAATTTTTTTCAAATACAGCATGTTGCCAAAGCCAGCATGATAATCTAGATGACTTCTATTAAACTAGACATTAGAATTTTGCAAAAATGTAAAGCAATGCCACTTCTCGCATTAGTTTTTTTCAAAATATTTTACATAGAAATGTTATTTATGTTAACATGTAATAAATTTATTATTTTAAAATGAATCTGTATTCTTAATTCTACATTTTAATTTCTGACTTAATAAAAATCAATGAATTTAACTTACATAAACAAAAGCTCTTTGGGGTTCTCAAAGAATATAAAGTTTCTTGAGAACTAAAAGTTTAACAATCTCTAGCCTAGAATTATATATATATATATTTGGACATACATACATATATGTCCTTAGCTTAGAGAAACTGTTTTAAGCCACATTTGGGGAGAGCTAAAAGGGCCAAGGACAGAAATCTGAGCAATACTCTCACCTTCCTACTGTCGCTCAAATGTCTGTACATCCAATTTGTCCTTTTTATTTTATCCTTTAAGTAGCGTTTAATTTGTCCTCTTGGATCCATATCCCCATTAATTCCTTAATTCAGGCCCTCATCATTTCTCTCCTATACCATTACAGTATCTTCTTGCCTAGTCATTGTAGCTATTATCTGTATACCACATTGCCAGAATAGTTCTTCTAACACCCTAGTCTGGTTATACCTTATCCACATTTGAAAGGGATTTGAAAACAGTGCCTAGCAGTTAAAATTCAAACTTCACAGAAGCATGAGAAAGCCGTTCAGACTGCATCTAGCTCAGGCTATCTCTCCAGCCTCATTACACAAGAACACAGACACATGAATTATTGTCATTCAAAGCTACATGGAGTTTTCTCAGTGAAATAGATTTTCACTAGCCTCACAGTACTTGTCCATGTTGTCACATACTCCCCAAATGGAAGAGTTTAAATAAATAAAAGCAAGTAATTGGGCTTTTCTCGAGTCATTTTTATCACCCTATATTTATGAGTAACAGACATTATTATAAATATGTGACAAGAGTTACTCAAAGGCTTTCTTTCTAAGCTAGTAAGCAATTATGCAACAAGAAACCTGATCAGAAATGATCTGAATGGGGTGATTAAATGGCTGAAAAACAATCACCCTATATAAAGTTTACATTTTCTGATCATTGCAACTGACTGAAAAGTTGTAATGGACTGAGGTAATGAACTTCGTTGTTACTATTTATGTAACCGACATAATCTAAGGTTGATGGATTTATCTACAACATTCTTTTTCGGCTACGCTTTTATTTCATAATATGGCCCCTCCTGTCCCAACCCCTTTATGACTCACTAAATTGAAGGAGAAGGCATTAGAAGGAAGAACACCCAGTAAAGCCAAAAGTAGATTTTATGCCACATTTTCCCTAACCACATCTGACCAAAGGCCAGCACACAGAAGCACAGCTAATGGACATCTTTTCCAGGGGGTTTATTACTGGGAATACAGAACAGCATAGTTTCTAATAAAAGAAGCTCCCACAAAAGGTATCCCCAGAGTATGAATTTGCAAAGGAACCATAATTCAAATGTTTCAATTTAATAATGTGCCATACCAAACTTATTTCTAATTTGCTGTTATTATAAACATAAATCAGTAAGTTTTCTTACCCCATGAAGTTCACTATAAAAAATTGGTCTTTTCTTTGATATGACTCTGAATTCAAACACCTAATCCAGGGTCATACATGCCAACAAAACATGAAAATTAATTAAATTACATCTTTTCTATAATGATATGTGCCTACTTATTATCTTTGGTAACTGGCATATGATGGGAAAAGTAGAACACAGTCATATATTTTGAAAATTGATTAAATCTCAACTGTTTCTAAGGAATCCCTATCTCACATATTTAAGTATAACTTCCTGTTTCACTGGAGTTTTTAAAAATAATTTTTATTTACAGCCTTTTAGAATCACTAAGAACAAGTTTTTCCTCTTAAATTGGAATGTCTAAAATTTTCTCATTAATTATCCAGTGAAGCTTTACAGATTTTTTATTTCATGGGTGGATTTTGACAATGAAAATGAAACATGTAAAGGTAAACCAAGGAAAAAAAGGCAGTTTTAGGGGTTTGGTTCAAAGCCTCCTGGAGGCCATGTCTCAAGATGCATGGCAGAAATCTTAGTTCAAATTTCTAATTGTTCACACTACTTGTTATACTTGTAACTGATAATTTTTTTTTTCAATTTTAAATAGTATTTCTAGTAATCTGTTTACAGAGATATAACAGATTAGAGATTCAATCTCTATCAACCCCTGTATGCCAAACCTACTTCAAATACTTCAAATAATAATATTAATAATAACAATAATCTTTCATTCATGAATGGCTGAATGTAAGATAAGAAAATTTCTCAGAGGCCAAAACAATAAATAGGCACAAATTCATAGTGTTAAGGGAATACACAGGAACCCATATTTTCTCTGAGTTTTTCTGCCGATCCCTGCGGTACTGTGTTCTAAGGAACACCATACTCATTGCAAAGGAGACAAAGTCAAGGCATGAGGAAAGAAAGAGGTCAGACCAGGAATCTGCTTATAAGTTGAGACACTCAATTTTCTTTTTCAGCCTTGGTCCTGGGTGGAATAGAAAAGTAGAAATATTGTTTCTTGAGATTTTCCAAACTAAGAGCATTCACGTGGGTTTAGGACCTGGATAGAGTCTACCTTAAAAACTGCCAAAAAACTGCAAGCCAAAAATTTAGTTTAAAGTAATCCCAGGTGGAAATACAACTTCCTGGCAGAAACAGACATAAATCTTTTTTTTTTTTAGCAAAATACATGAAAATCAGGGCTCAGTGGATTTATATAGATAAAGTTCCATGTTACAACAATTACAATGAAAAAAGTATTTAAAGAAGAAAAGTCTTAGGGAACCAGGCCAGCAATCCACATATTACTATTTTCAGGAAAAAAAAAAAGTGTTAATAAAAGAAATTTTAAAAAGAAAATGAGGCTATAAAGAAATCAAAGACTATTAATGTGGGCCAGGCTGTGATCAAACACCCAAATGGAACTCTAAGAAATGAAAAATGTAATGGTATATAATAACTGAAATTAAAAATTCAATGAAGATTTTCAAAGGCAGATGAGAAACAGCTGAAGAATCTGTTATCCAAAAGATAAATTTGAAGAAATTAAGTAGAATGAAGCAAGAGGAACAGAGTGAGGGCAGATGTGAAAGGGTGGTGAAGAGACACACTGAGAATGAGAAGGTCATACGTGTGCTTAATCAGGTTGCAGGAGATAACTGGAGGAATGGAGAAGAGGGAAGATACTTGAAGGTGTAAAGGCTTTATCAGATTATGATGAGACACGGAATCTCAGATCTAAGAAGCTCAAATAATTACATACAGGATAAATAAAAATGGTATTATCTAGACACATCAGTATAAAACTGAAGAAACCCAAATACAACAAGGTTTTAACAGTTGGTTATTGAGAAAAATAGATTGCCTACAGATGAACAGTTGTTAGATAGATAACCAACTTCTCAACAGCAAAATGGATGTGAAATGAGAGTAGAATAATATTTTCAGGAACTGACAGAAAATAACTGAACTTCTATATCCAGTGAGACTATCCTCAATAATGATGCAAATCTGACATTTTTGCACAAATTGAAATTGAGATGGTTTACTGCCAACAGAGCTCACTAAAGAGAAGCTTTAAAGATATACTTTATGGGGGAAAAAATGATACCAGGAAGATAGTTTAAGATGCAAGAAATAATGGCATAGAAAGAAAATTGTAAATCGATGGTTCAAGTTAAACAAATATTGATTCTATACACATCAAAAATGTGGAAAAAACTAAGAAAGAATAATTATCCTGAAAAGCTGGAAATGGAGATGGTTACAGTTAGAACATTACAAATGGTGCTTTTACTTTTCAGTGGAAAGGAAAGATAATAAAGACAATAGTTAGTAGTTAAAAATAATTATTAATAATAACTTAATTCTCTGTGGTGACCTAAATGGGAAGGAAATCCAAAAAAGAGGGGATATATGTATACGTATAGTTGATCCACTTTGCTGTACAGCAGAAACTAACACAACGCTGTAAAGCAACTATACTCCAATAAAAATTAATTTAAAAAAATAACTTAATTGTAAAGTATACGTCTTGAAATTTCTAGAATATCACTGAAAGAATAAAGTAGCATGCAGATGGAATGGGGAGGGACTCAAGCCAAAAAAAGGCAAAAAAAGATGAAAGAAAAGAGAAACATGAAAAAATGGAACAAATAGAAAGCAATAAATAAGATGGTAGAATTGAATCCATATCATCAGGTATCACAATAAATATAAATTTATTGTTATACATTAAAAGACTAAGATTCTAAGACTGAATTTTTAAAATCCAGCTACGCATCATTTATAAAATATACACCTAATATATAAAGACAGAGCACAGATATAAAGATAGCACAAAATAAAAGAATGTAAGAAGCTACACCATATAGATAACAAGTTTGGTCTAATGGCCATAAATTACAGTGCATACCAAATATAGAGATAAGCATTCTTTTCAAACACACATGGAATTTTTAAAAAAATTAGTCAAAACCAGGCCATAAATAGAACTCAATAAATTTCAAACTACCTGAATAATAGAGACCACATTCTCTGATCACACAACAAAATTTAGAAATAAATGACAAGAAGATAAATTAAAGCTCGTACTTCTCTTTATTTATAATACTTCTAAAGCAGAAATCAAAATAAAATTAGAAAACATATGGAACTGAATAGTAATGAAAAGCATTGTAAGAACTTGTTGGGTATAGATGAAGAAGTACTTGGAGAGAAATTATAGCCTTAAATGTTTATCATAGAAAAACAAAAAGGTTACGTATCCATGAGCTAATAAGTATTCTAAAAATTGAGAGAAAGTAGAAAAAAGAAATATTAAATATAATACAAAAAATAACTAAAATAGAAAAATATATAATAGAAAATAATATTTTAAATTTAAAAGGTTGTCCTTTGAAAGGACAAATGAAATTGACAAACTTCTGGGAAGATTAACTGATATAAAACAAAAGGAAATAAATAAATGATCTTAAAAATAAAGAGAGCACACAATTTTATATAGAGAAGACAGTAAAAATAAAGGAATGTTATGAACAATTTTATAATGGTGAAGTTTGAAAACAAGTGAAATCAGCAAATTCTTAGAAAAATAAAACAAAAATGACTCAAATAGAATATCTGAATGACTGCAATACTCTTAAATATATTAAACTGAAACATTCAAAGAACAGGTAATTAATTCACAATGGAAAAAATAACCTGGAGTCCAACCTCACATTGCACACAGAATTAATTCCAGATGGAGATGGATGTCAGATTTAATGAGAATGTCAAAAGTTTCCAATTTTTAGAAGATATCTGTATGATCTAAGAGGCAAAGATTTCTTAGGATATAATAAATAGTAAGCTAAAAGAAAAATATTGATACACTTAACTATATTAAGAACTTGTTTATCAAAACTATTAAAGTTAAAAACTTAAGCCACAAACTCAAACTCTGAGAAGATATTTGTAAGCTATATAACCAAATATTTTTAAAGTATCCAATAAACCAAAAGACAAAGTGAGTAAAAGACATGAGGAAGCATTTCATAGAACAAAATTAGAGACTGAAGTATATGAAAATATAAGTGTGTAAACATATGAGAAAATGCTCACTAGTAACCAGGAAATGCAAGTTAAATCTATGATGAAATACACTTTCACATCCACTAAATTGCAAACTAAAAATTCTGAGCGTACCAAATATTGAAGAGGATGGGAAGCATTGAGGACTTATACTGCTACCAAGTAAGTTGGTACAACTGCCTTGGGGAGACAATTTGCATTAACTTTTATATGCACAAACCCTGTGACCACAACTTTCTTCCTGGACCTATGCCCCCAAAATAACACCTGTGCAAAAAATGTTCACAGAACAACACTTGCAATCATATTAATTGAACAAAACCAAAACCAAAAACCTCTATAGGTAGTCACAATTTATGTGGATAATAAAACTGATACATAAATTGAGGTGCATTCCAACTATTTCAAACAACAGAGGAGAGATACTGATTTTAAATGCACAAAGCCACTATTTCTAATTCTTTGAGTGATACTTAATTATCCATCAACAAGGATTATACTCATGAGACAATTAGTCCAGATCAGTGGTTCTTAAGCTTCAGAGTGCACTAGCCACAGGGGCACTCATTTATTGTTTATTTCCATGGCCTCTGCTACTCGCTCTTCACAACTCACTCCCAGAGATTTTACTCAATAGAACTAGAGGGAGCCAGGTATCTGAAGTTTTGGCCAGCCCCCTGCCCACTACTCCGAAGAATCTGATGGAGATGTACAGAGACCCACACAATGAATAATGATGTGTATTTATTTCTCTTGCTAGTACACAAAGTTGGAACAAGGTAGGAAGGCTCCCTTCACTTAACGCAACAATTTGAGAAGACTTCCTTTACTTCATAAAACCAGTACACTCAATTTAACATTTGTAAGTTCTTACCAAAAAAAGTTAAACTTTGAAAACTACAAACAATAAACTAGGAGGAGTGTGGTTCTAATCCGTTCATCTTATTACAGAAAGCCCAAACACATCAAATTGTGAAAATGAACAACTAGAACCACTAGAAAATAGACTTCCTGCTTGCTTTTAACGTATATATCCTTTTGTCCATATTTACCACATCTAGCTAGTGAGAAAAACAAGCTGTCATCTAACTGACCAGTTACAGAAACAGAAACATCATTTCTCTCCAATCTCCTCCTTCCTACTCCCTGAAGGTTTCTGAGCAGGTCCAAAGGCTTCAGGCCCTCACCTGCTGATTGGCTTGGGCCCACCCAAGGAGTAGGTGTAAATTCCAAAATAAGTGAAGCTATTCTTTGTTATCAGCCTTGGTGACTTAAATCAATTCTCCTCTTCCTATTTCATCCTACTTCAATTCCCACCTGTTTTCTGTTTCCTGAACTCTAACCTCTCCTAGATTTTTTATGGTTTACCTAGTATTTGACTCACTTCTTTCCTTGATATTCTTTCAACCTTGAGCTTTCCATTCACAACTCCGATTTCTCTTACTTGCCCAATCAATAACACCTTGGCCTCTCTTTGCAGTCCTAGAGTACCTGTCTCTCTCCTTCTGCATCTCTCCCCCACTCTCAGATGCTTCCTCCCCTCTCCTCCTTCTCCCTTATTTCCCTTCTCCTCTTTTGTCCTTCCTCCCTCCCTCTATTTCTCCCTCCCTTCCTCTAAATTAATGTATAGACAGAAAAGTAATAAAACTAGCTTATATTTATTGAGCACGGATTCTCTGCGAGGAACTTTTGTAAGTGCTTTAAATGTATTAAATAATTGAATCATCACAATAATATCAGGTGAAAAGTATTATAAAGTCAGCTCTTAGCTATGCCTATTATTCTAGGCTCAAAGGCAAATAATAGGGTTTCGGTGGGAAATATATTTATTTAACATTTGTTTAATGAAAAATAATAAGTTTTTCCTTTAAACATTCACCCTAACGCAGGAAATCTGGGAGAGAAATGAGTTTAGTATTTCATCTTACCTAAGTATCATCATCTTACGGTTTTGAACTACTCAACTAAGAAACAAAACACACAATAAACCAGAGTATAAGACATAAGACATGGTACTTGACATAAAGGGCTAAACTATTATGCAGAAGAAAAAAAACCAGTAAACAATACAGAGTGAACATGACTTCTCATGTCAGATGACCCCCCTCCCCCATCCCACAGTAAGAATGGCTATATTATTACGTACAAAATAGACATTTGCAGGCTCCATGAATGCCAACCACAGGGTAATTAGGTCTAGCGTCACAGTGCATGCACTGAACTATGTCCTCCTTCAAAAGCCACCACCTCTCAAATACGCACAACTATCAGCACATATCACAAGAATGTGCTTACTTTGCTTCTTGTTCATCTCTTAGAACTACAGATATGTGTAGGAGATAACTCAGGATATTTAGCCAATAATCATACACACACATTTGTATACATACATGTCTTTGTAAATAGATGGTTTTGTCTATGTGTGTATGTATGTGTGTTGTGTGTATGCATGACAGTTGACATCACGCCCCATTACTCCTAAACATTTCAATGTATATTTCCTAAAAACAGGGATATTCTCTTGCATATCATCTAACAATTTAAAACTCTGAGAATTGAACATTGTGCAATGCTGCTATCTAATATATAGTCCATAATAAAATTTCATCAATTGTCTTATTAATTTCCTTATTTCCTAGTTCGGCATTCAAGTCAGGATTATTCACTGTATATAGTTTTCATGCAACTTTAGATTCCTTTCATCTGGAACAATAACTCATCCTTCAGGTTTTTTTAAATTCATTTTTATTGGAGAATGGTTGATTTACAATGCTTTGTTAGTTTCTGCTGTACAGCAAAGTGAATCAGTTTTACATATACATATATCCACCCTTTATTAGATTCTTTTCCCATATAGGTCATTACAGTGTATTGAGTAGAGTTCCATATGTTATACAGTAGGTTCTTATTAGTTATCTATTTTATTTATAGTAGTGTGTATATGTCAGTCCCAATCTCCCAATTTATCCCTCTCCCCTCTTCCCTCCTTGGTAATCATGCTTGTTTTCTACATCTGTGGCTCTATTTCTGTTTTGTATATAAGTTCATTTGTACCATTTTTTTAGATTTCACATATAAGCAATATGATACGATATTTGTCTTTCTCTGTCTGACTTACTTCACTAAGAGAATCTCTAGGTCCATCCACATTACTGCAAATGGCATTATTTCATTATTTTTTATAGCTGAGTAATATTCCATTGTATATATGTACCACATCTTCTTTAGTCGTTCCTCTGTCGATGGACATTTAGGTTGCTTCCATGTCTTGGATATTGTAAATAGTGCTGCAACGAACATTGGGGATGCACCCAATGTTTGGAGTATCTTTTAGAATTATGGTTTTCTCCAGCTATACACTCAGGAATGGAATTGCCGGATCATATGGTAGCTCTGTTTTTAGTTTTTTAAGGAACCTCCATGCTGTTCTCCATAGTGGCTGTACCAACTTACATTCCCACCAACAGTGTAGGAGGGTTCCCTTTTCTCTACACTCTCTCCAACACTTACTGTTTGTAGACTTTTTGATGATGGCCATCCTGACTCAGGTGAGCTGATACCTTATTGTAGTTTAGATTTGCATTTCTCTGATAATTAGTGATACTGAGCATCTTTTCATGTGCTTTTTGGCCATCTGTATGTCTTCTTTGGAGAAATGTCTATTTAGATCTTCCACCCATTTTTTGATTGGGTTGGTTTTTTTTTTTGATATTGAGCTGCATTAGCTGTTTGCATTATATATTTTGGAGATTAACCCCTTGTTGGTTGTTTCATTTGCAAGTATTTTCTCCCACTCTGAGGGTTGTCTTTTCGTTTTGTTTATGGTTTCCTTTGCTGTGCAAAGGCTTTCAAGTTTAATTAGGTCCCATTTATTTTTGTTTCTGTTTTCATTACTCTAGGAAGTGGATCAAAAAAGATCTTGCTGCGATTTTTGTCAGAAAATGTTCTGCCTATGTTTTCCTCTAAGAGTTTTATGGTGTCTGGTCTTACATTTAGGTCTTTAATACATTTTGAGCTTATTTTTGTGTACGGTGTTAGAGAATGCTCTAATTTCATTCTTTAACATGTAGGTCTCCAGTTTTCTCAGCATAACTTATTGAAGAGACTGTCTTTTCTCCATTGTATATTCTTGCCTCCTTTGTCATAGGTTAGGTGACCATAATTACGTGGGTTTATCTCTGGACTTTCTATCCTGTTCCATTGATCTATATTTCTCTTTTTTGTGCTATTACCATACTGTTTTGATTACTGTAGCTTTGTAGTATAGTCTGAAGTCAGGAAGTCTGGTTCCTCCAGCTCCACTTTTCTTTCTCAAGATTGCTTTGGCTATTTGGGGTCTTTCGTGTTTCCATACTAATTGTAAAATTTTTTGTTCTAATTCTGTGAAAAGTGGTTTTGGTAATTAGATAAGGATTGCATTGACTCTGTAGATTACTTTGGGTAGTATAATCATTTTGACAATATTGATTCTTCCAACCCAAGAACATGGTATACCTCTCCATCTGTTTGTGTCATCTTTGATTTCTTTCATCAGTATCTTATAGTTTCCTTACTACAGGCCTTTTGCCTCCTTAGGTAGGTTTATTCCTAGGTACTTGAACTTAATATTTTGAAGAGTACAAAGAAATAATCTTGTGGCATTCCCTTTAGTTTGAGTTTGTCGGATATTTCCATATAGTTAGATTCAGTTTTTTTATTATTATATAAGTTCCGGGTGTACAGCATTATAACATGATGTGTATACACCACAAAGTGATCACCACAGCAAGTCCAGTTACCATCCACCACCATACAGTTGACTTCCTTCAGTCATTTCACCTACCTCCAACCCTCTCTTCCCCTTTGGTAACCACTAATCTGATCTCTGTATCTATAAGTTTGTTTTGGATTTATTTTGTTAGGTTTTTATTTTAGATTCCACATATGATTGAGATCACGTGGTATTTGTTTTTCTCTGTTTGATTGATTTCACTTAGCTTAATACCTTCAAGTCCACCCATGTTGTTACAAATGGCAGAATTTCACTCCTTTTTATGGCTGAATAGTATTCCATTGTGAATATACCACATCTTCTTTATCCACTCATGCACAGATGGATGCTTAGGTTGTTTCCATATCTTAGCTATTGTAAAAAATGCTGCAATGAACATACGGGTGACGGTATCTTTCAGTTAGTGTTTTTGTATTTTTTGGATAAAAATCCAGAAATGGAACAGGTGGGTCAGATGGCATTTCTATTGTTAACTTTTTGAGGAATCTCTATACTGTTTTTTATACTGGCTGCACCAATTAACAGTCCCACCAACAGTGTACAAGAGTTCCATTTTCTCCACATCTTCTACAACATTTGTTATTCCTTGTCTTTTTGATAATTGACATTCTAACAGGTGTTAGGTAATATATCATTGTGTTTTTTATTTGCATTTTCCAAATAGCTAGGGATGCTGAACAATTTTTCATGTGCCTGTTGGCCATCAGTATGTCTTTTTGGGAATAACGTCTATCCAGATCCTCTCCCCATTTTTAATTGAGTTATTTGTATTTTTATTGACTTGTATGGTTACTTTATATATTTCGGATAGTAATTGCTCTTTGGATATATAATTTACAATTATCTTACCCCATTTAATAGGCTGCCTTTTAGTTCTGATGATGGTTTCCTTCCCTGTGCAGAAGTGTTTTAATTTGATGTAATCCTACTTATTTTTGCTTTTGTTTCCCTTGCCTTTAGAGTCAGATGCATAAAACATAGCTAGTGGGAAGCACCCACATGGCACAGGGAGATCAGCTTGGTGCTTTGTGACCACCTAGAGAGGTGGGATAGGGAGGGTGGGAGGGAGACGCAAGAGGGAGGGGATATGGGGATATATGTATACGTATAGCTGATTCACTTTGTTATACAGCAGAAACTAACACACATTGTAAAGCAATTATACTCCAATAAAGCTGTTTAAAAAAATGGAAAAAAAACATTGCCTAGACAGATGTCAGTGATGTTACTGCCTATGTTTTCTTCTAGGAATTTTATGGTTTCATGTCTTATATTCAAGTTTCCAATCCATTTTATTTAACTTTTGTGTATGGTGTAAGATAGTGATCTATTGATAGTTTCATTCTTTTGCATGTGGCTATCCAGTTTTACCAACACCATTTATTGAAGATAATATCTTTCTCCATTGTATGTTCTTTGCTCCTTACCATAAGTTAATTGTCCATATATATGTAGGTTCATTTCTGAGCTCTCAATTCTGTTTTATTGATCTGTGCCTATTTTGGGCCAGTATCACACTGGTTTGATTACTATAGCTTTGTAGTATAGCTTGAAATCAGGAAGTGTGATACCTCTATCTTTGTTCTTCTTTCTCAGTATTGTTTTAGCTATTTGGGATGTTTGGTTGTTCCATTCAAATTTTCGAATTATTTGTTCTAGTTCTGTGAAATATGTCATTGGTATTTTGATAGGGATGGCAATGAATCTGTAGATTGCTTTGGGTAGTATGGACATTTTTACAATATTAATTCTTTCAATCCATGAGTACAGAACATTTTTCCATATATTTGTGTCCTCCTCAATTTCTTTCATCAGTGTCTTATAGTTTTCAGTGTACAGGTATTTCACCTTCTTGGTTAAATTTATTACTAGGAATTTTATTCTTTTTGATGCAACTGTAAATGGGATTGCTTTCTTAATTTTGTATTTCTGATATTTCTTTATTAGTGAATAGAAACACCACAGATCTATGTATATTGATTTAGTATCCTGCAAATTTACTGAATTAATTTATTAGTTCTAGAATTTTTTTGGTGGAATTTTTAGGGTTTTCTATATATAGCATTATGTCATCTGCAAATAGTGACAGTTTTACTTCTCCCTTTCTGCTTTGGATATCTTTTATTTCTTTTTCTTGCCTAAATATTTGGCTAGAATTTCCAGTACTATGTTGAATAAAAGTGGCAAAAGAGGCATATCTGTCTTGTTCCTAATCTTAGAGGAAAAGATTTCAGATTTTCACTGTTGAGTATGATGTTAGCTACAAGTTTATCATATATGGCCTTTATTATGTTGAGGTATGCTCTCTCTCTACCCACTTTGTTTAGAGTTTTTATCATAAATATATTTTGAATTTTGTCAATTTTTTTCTGTATGCACTGAAATGATCATATGAATTTTATCCTGCATTTTGTTAATGTGATGTACCATGTTGACTAATTTGCAGATATTGGACCATCCTTGCATTCCTAGAATAAATCCCTCTTGATCATGGTGTATCATCCTTTCAATTTATTGTTGGATTAATCTTGCTAACGTTTTGTTGAGAATTTTTGCATCTATGTTCATCAAGGATATTGGCCTGTAATTTTCTCTTTTTTTGTGGTGTCCTTGTCTGGTTTTAGTATCAGGATAATGCTGGCTTTGTAAAATATGTGTTGAAGGTTTCTCACCTCTATAATTTTTTGTAAGAGCTTTAAAAGGATAGGTATTAAATCTTCTTTGAATGTTCTGTAGAATTCACCAGTGGAGCTGTCTGCCTGGGTTTTTTTTAATTTTTTTTTTAATAGTTTCAGTATCCTTACTACTAATCAGTCTATTCAGATTTTCTATTTCTTTATGACTTAGTCTTGAAAGAGTGTATGTTTCTAGGAATTTATCCATTTCTTTTAGGTTGTCCAATTTGTTGGCATATAATTTTTCGTGGTAGTCCCATGATCCTTTGTATTTCTGTGGTATCACCTGTAACTTCTCTTTCATTTCTGATCTTATTTATTTGAGTTCTCTCTCTTTTTTTCTTGGTTAGTCTACCTAAAATTTTTTGATTTTATTGTTTCAAAGAACAGTTCTTAGTTTCATTGATCTTTTCTATCGTTTTTTGTCTCTAATATATTTCTCTGATATTTATTATTGCCTTCCCTTTACTAATTTTGGGCTTTATTTGTTCCTCCTTTTCTAGTTCCTTTTAGGTGTAAAGTTAGCTTGTTTATTGGGTATTTTTCTTGTTTCCTAATGTAGGCCTATATTGCTATAAACTTCCTTCTTAGAAGCATTTTTGCTGTATCCCACAGATTTTGACACATTCTATTTCTGTTTTCATTTATCTCTAGGTATTTTTTATTTCTCCTTTGATTTCTTTGATGACCCATTTGTTGTTCAATAGTATGTTGTTTAATCTCCAGGTTTTGGGGGGTTTTTTCTCATTTTTTTTTCTTGTGATTGATTTCTAGTTTCATACTATTATGGTTGGAGAAGCTGCTTGATATGGTTTCATTCTTCTTGAACTTACTGAAACTTATTTTGTGACCTAACATGTAATCCATCCTGGAGAATGTTCCATGTGCTCTTAAAAAGAAATGTTAATTCTGCTGCTTTTGAATGGAATGTTCAATATATATCTATTAAGTCAATCTGGTCTAATGGGTCATTTAAGGAAAGTGTTTCCTTATTTCTTTTTCTGTCTAGATGATGTATCCATTGATGTAAGTGCAGTGTGAAAGTCCCCTACTGTTACTGTATTTCTTTCAATTTCTCTCTTTAAGTCCATTAATATTTGCTTTATATATCTTGTTACTCCTCTGTTGGATGCATATACATTTACAAACGTTATATCTTCTTGCTGGATTGACGCCTTTAGCATTACGCAATGCCCTTCTTTATCTTATATCGAAGTCTTTATTTTAAAGTCTATTTTGTCTGATACGAATATAGCTACTGCAGCTTTCTTTTCATTTCCATTTGCATGGATTATCTCATTCCATTCCTTCACTTTTAGTATGTGTCCTTTCTTCTGAAGTGAGCCTCTTGTAGGCAACATATAGGTGAATCTTGTTTTTATATCCATTCAAGCACTCTATGTCTTTGATTGGCAAATTTAGTCTATTTACATTTAAAATAATTATTGATAGGCATGTACTTATTGCCATTTTGTTCATTGTTTTCTGTATGTTTGTGTAGTTCCTCTAACTTCCTTTCTTCTCCTCTTTCTCTCTTTCCTTGTGTTTGGTAGTTTTCTTTAGTGTTACGCTTAGATTCATTTGTCATTTCTTTTGTGTACTTACTGTTTTTTCCTTGCTATTACTGTGAGGTTCACATATAAAATTCAAAGTAAGCAGTTGCCTTTTTAAGTTGCTAGCAACTGCAACTTGAACACATTTTAAAGCTTTATCTCTTTATCCACCCCCCCAACACACACTTAATACTTTTTTTTTCCACTGTGACAAGATAATGGTTTATTATTGGAAGAAAAATGGCCTTCCAAATCCCAACACACTTAATACTTTTGATGACACATTTTACATCTTTTTATTTTATGCATCCCTTAACTGATTATTTTAAATTTAGTTAATTTTCCTACTTTTGTCTTTTAGCCCTCATTCTTTTTTTTGTATGTGATTGATCCACTACCTTTATTTTATATTTATGTTTTCCAGTGAGAATTTTATTTTTGTATGTTTTCTTATTATTAAATAATGCCATTTCTTGTCAGCCTAAAGAAGTCTCTTTAATATTTCTTATAGGGTTCATTTAGCGGTGAAGAACTCCTTTAGCTTTTGTTTATCTGGGAAACTCTTAATCTTTCCTTCCATTCTGAATGATAATGTTTCTAGGTAGAGAATTCCTGGATGGGAGTGTTTTCCTTTCAGCACTTTGAATGTTATGCCATTCTCCCTTCTGTCCTGTAAAGTTCGTGCTGAAAAGTCTGGCTGATAGCCTTAAGGGATTCCCTTGAATGAAACAAGTTGTTTTACTCTTGCTGCCTTTAGAATTCTCTCTTTACCCTTAATTTTTACCATTTTAATTATAATGCGTCTTTTGGTATGAGTTCCTTTGTATTTCCCTTATTTGAAACTCTCTGGATTTCCTGGGCCTGGCTGTCTGTTTCCTTCTCCAGATTAGGGAAGTGTTTCAGCCACCATTTCTTCAAATAAATTTTTGGGCCCTTTCTCTCTCTCTTCTCCTTCTGGGTTTCCTATAATGCAAATATCAATATTAATCTTCTTGATGTTGTCCCAAAGGTCCCTTAAGGTATCTTCACTTTTTAAAATTCTTTTTTCATTTTGCTGCCCTACCTGGGTGAGTGTCATTGTTTTGTCTTCCAGCTCGCTCATTCATTCTTCTACCTCATCCAGTCTACTGTTAAACCCTTCCAGTTTATTTTTCAGTTCAGTTATAACTTCTGTTTGGTACTTTCTTGTATTTTCTCTTTCTTTGTTGAAGTTCTCAGTGTGTTCATCCTATCTTCCCCTGAGTTCAGTAAGCATCTTTATGACCATAACTTTGAGCTCATTATCAAATATAGCTTATCTTCATCTCATTCAGATCTTTTTTTGAAGTTTGTCTCATCCTTTTGATTGGAACATACTCCTCTTTTTCCTCATTTTGCCTAATTCTCTGTGTTTCTATGTAGTAGGTAAATTAGCTATCTCTCCCAGTCTAGAAGGAGTGGCCTTACTGAGAAGACATCCTGTGGGGCTCAGACATAGTCTTTTTTTGCCAGGAGAGCCAGGTGCTCAAGGGATGCCCCCTTGTGGGTTTTGTGTACCTTCTTGTTGTGGCAGAGCCACACTGCTACAGCACACTGGTGGGCAGGGCTAGCCCTGGCCTGGCTTTAAGATCTAGCTGAGGCACAGGGGTAGGTGTGGCTCTCAGCAGGGTGTGCCCACTGGTGGTAACAGGTCAGGAGAATTCAAAAATGGCACCTACCAGTGCCAGCATTAGAAAGCTAGCCTGAGATCAAAAAAAAAAAAGGCTCCTGCCAGTGTCTTAGTCTCTGTGGAGCATCCGAACTGGTTCCTGCCTCTCTGGCAAATGCTTCAGATGCTTTAAGATTAGTAAGTGGGTAACTTCTCCACTCCACTAATGGCCTCTCCATTAGTAAGTGAGCTTTTCAATCTGGTATTTTTGCACTGGTTTTCATGTTGAGTGCATCGTTTGGGAGCCCTTTATGAGCAGGTTTTCTGTTTCCTACAGTTCAATAGTTTTCTTGGACATATTCCCTGTTGAGCCAAGTGTACTGTCCTTTTGCCCTTTGTTGTAGAGTCTCTGTTCATCCAGTTTTCAAGTCCCTTTCTTATGGAATTATTCCATATATAGCTGTAGGTTTGTTGGGTTCATGGGAAATATGAGTTTAGGATATTCCTATACTGCTATCTTGAGCCCTCCTAAATTTCAGATTATGTAATCTTGACAAGAATACCACAGTAAACCTTTGCATCATTAACAAAGTGAAAACCCAACTGCACCAGTAAACATTTATAAACCTGCACTTAAAAGCACAATTTGTACTCTTCTGTTATTTTTTGGATGTTTAAAGTGCTGAAATATTTTAGAAAGAAAGTTACCAGCATTAAATTTTGAAACAGAAGTAATGAGGAGAAAAGAAATTGTCAAAAATAATTACAAAGAATATAAGGAGAGTCATAAATAAGCGATAATAAAAGGTTAATAGAATTAGAGATGAGGAGAATATTTTCAAGCAGAAAGGATCTGAGATGAATTCATTGATAAAGCAGATTTTCAACTGACCTTGAAGGATGGCCAGGATTTCAATTAAAGGTATGGGTAAAGGTACTCCACATAAAGAAGGCAGCATAAGAACAATGGTATTAAGGCAGAAATGGGAGGTTGTGTTCAATGGGAGGTGACGCAATTACCCTAGTGTACAGCACATGCCTATAC
Source organism: Monodon monoceros (assembly GCF_005190385.1). Lineage (NCBI taxonomy): Eukaryota > Metazoa > Chordata > Mammalia > Artiodactyla > Monodontidae > Monodon > Monodon monoceros. The sequence continues at coordinate 19,111,208 of NW_021703777.1, read as the reverse complement.
TAATGGTAATGACAGAAATGGCCTGGGACTTCCCTGGAGGTACAGTGGTTAAGAATCCACCTGCCAGGGCTTCCCTGGTGGCGAAGTGGTTGAGAGTCCGCCTGCCGATGCAGGGGACACAGGTTCGTGCCCCGGTCCAGGAAGATCCTACATGCTGTGGACCAGCTGGGCCCGTGAGCCATGGCTGCTGAGCCTGTGCATCCGGAGCCTGTGCTCCGCAACAGGAGAGGCCACAACAGTGAGAGGCCCGTGTACCGCAAAAAAAAAAAAAAAAAAAAGAATCCACCTGCCAATGCAGGGGACATGGGTTTGAGCCCTGGTGCAGGAAGATCCCTACTTATTATTCTCTTTATCATATAATGCTCCTGAATAATAAGTTTCCTTTCTTCCTTGAATAATTTCTCTGTGGGATAGAGGGGAAGTAGAAAAAGGACAGTAAAATTGAATTTCACATCTTTCATACTAATTCACCCATTATTTTAAAAACCCAGACTTAATGTATTCAACACAAATGGCAATTTGAAACATAAAGTAATGTAGCACATTTAAGCTGTTTATGAAAACAAATTATTATTGCATAGACCACAGCAATTAATACCAATTTTGTCAAGGGACACAACCCACACATAAAAGTTATTTTATGCATGGCTTACAAATTGCTTATAGGTCTACATTTTGGTTGCATGCTTGTAGCTCAGACAAATTTATCATCTTTGAATTTTTTTTCCACACAACACTGTTATATTTTCTATTTTGTAGGTGCATCTAAGTTATTATAAGAAATCAGAGTCTAAAAATTGAATATGGGAAGATGAGAGCTAATAGTGTCTTCATATGTAGTCCTATGTTGTTCATAAAGTATAAGATTTTCTCCTATCAAATATCAATAGGTATACAATTTGAAGATAAAATGTATTTCCTCAATATTTTTACACAATAGTGATATCATAATTTAAATGGCCAATAAAATTTGAATTCTTCAAGGGAATAAAAATGATGGGTGTGGAGAATCACTCAAAATTTTGCCACAAATTTTTAGTGCTTCTCTGTTTCAGGGGAGACAATTAACATGAAATTACTTGTACCTTATGTGCATTTTACTGTAATAAATTGTCTATAATTTCCAATTGTAACATTTTTCATTTGTAACCAAAAAAACTAATTCAATGTACTCTGGAATACTAAACAAAAATAAAAAATAACAGAGATGATTGGAAACTAGACGACTGCCAGTTTGAAAATTATAGTGTAGAGTCAACATTTCCCCTTTTTTATTCCTGCAAATCATCCCAAAACATAGAGAATGAGAAACAATTATGCAAATGTCCTATTTATTGAAAATGGTAAACAGTGAACTCTTAGACCTCCAGGTCAAAAGAATGGTTCCAAAATCAGATTTCAAAAAGAACTAACAAACATAGCTTTCACTAAGGCTAGGGTCCATGCCTTTTTATATTGTAGACATGATGCAATAGTTTCAGGTAGAAGCATCTATGGAAGTGGTTTGGTTCCAAAAAGCAGAAAAAGTGAGGCTAAATGAGGAACTATATAGAAAAGACATATGTGTAGTAAGTAGTCTATATCTGTGAAAACAAACAGAGAAGTAAAGTCTTTCATTGTGGGGGGGAGAAAAAAAAAAGAACAAACAACAAAACCCACATTTTCAATCTCCCTTAGCTAGACCAAGAAAAACTCGCTTTGTTCAGTGATACAAAAGAAAAACTGGACCAGCACAGGATCTATATAAAGATGCTACAAGAGAGAAAGAGAGAAAACCAATTACACATAAAGAATCACATACTAAAAACATATTGCCATAAAAGAAGTGGAAAATTGTGACCAAACATTTCACCGTGAAGTTTTAAAATGTAATGAATTGCAATCACCTTTTTGAAGCAATTATGTAGTGCAGAAATACAGGGTGTCAAGGTGAGGTTGGTAAGATAAGAACAAGAAATGCACTGTAAGCTTCCAGGGCTCAACCAAATGTTACAACAAAAAAAGTAAAAGCAACATAAATATGAAGGAGAAATTTGAAATAATACAGGGGAAGAGAGAGTACTGAAAGCACAAGAAAGTAGCAAGGATTGAAATGATAAATACAAGCTAAGTAAATGGATACTGATAAAGAATCAAAAAGAATTAGAGAGAAATTGTAGAGTATATTACAGACAAAAATAAATCCAACATACATATAAAAGGAATCCCTGAAAAAGAAAACCATAATAATAAGATAGAGCAAACATTTAATGGTATGAGTCAAGAAATTGTTCCTGAAATAAAAGAATATTGAATCTACATCTTGGGGAAAAGACCACCCCCCCCCCGCAAAAGAAAGGAAAATAAAGACAAAAAGTAACACATCCCTGGGCAAAACAGTCAGCACAAGGATAACACTCTAGTGAAGTCACTAGACTTCACATATAAATGAAGAATCCTTTAGTCTGCCAGGCAAATAAGAATTCCCTAAATTCTACAATGCTAGAAGAAAGAAGAGCAACATGGTCAAACTGCACTTCAAGTATAAGACAAGAGACAAACACTTCGGAAGATGCAAGATTCCAGAAACATTGCTTTTCCTTGGGAATCTACTAGAGGTGGCTTCCATCCAAGAGTTTGTTAAAAAACAATAACAAACTTGACAACAATGTAAGCTCCTGTTGGAAACAAATCCTCCCCGAGTGATCACTGGAAGTTTCAGGGGATTATAGCTCCAGACAGCTTAACCGGGACCTCTGGAGATACCCTGATCCAGAACCTCCCAGCTAAGCTGCTCCTAGATTCCTCAGCCATAGACACTGTGATAGCATCATTGTCTGAAGTTGCTAAAGTTTAAGGTAACTTGTTACGCAACAATAGAGAACCAAAACAAGGCTTAAGAAGTATTGAATTTGAAGAAGCTGGAATGCTGGAGAATAGGGAGAGGATTTTTTAAAGAGTCGCTGATGTGCTGTGAGTCCCACCATCCTCCACAGGGAAGACTGAGGGATATCATCATCCTCAAGCAGAGGGACAAGGGTTTCCAGCAGAGCCTTTGGGACTGACAGGTGTTCTCTGGCTTTACAGGACACCAAGACTCAGGCTAGACCCATGCCTGGAAATGACTAAAGGTAAGAGGCTGTGGTGCATTGCTGCTCTGAGGGCAGGATGGTGGTGGCTCTATTGGGAATGGCTTGTGTGCCCAGAGTTTGTCACGGCAGAAGAAAAACGAATGATTTTACAGACAGATGTAGGCCAGGTGTGAGAAAGGGCCAGCGGGGAGATATCTCAGTGACTTTGACCAAAAGAGACTTATAAAGAAGCTGTAGAAATTAATATTAAGACTCTATACGGGGTGGACCACCACAACTAGGAACTTAGAGGAGAGGAAACGTTTGTCTCATTGAGGAACTGCAGGTGAGACACCCCCCGGGGAATGAGGGGATCTCCACAGAGCCCAGAAACATGCTCCAAGAAAAAGAGCCAGCACTTAATATGTGATGTGGCCAGGAGAAGATAAGAACCCCACCTCTTTTCTGCGGGAGAGGAAACCATAGCTGGAACACTGGGAGTTAAAGGCAAGAGGCAAGGTGAGAAAACCAGGCAAGCAGCTGAGCACAGCACCCCTCCCACACCAAGGCTGAAGCCCTGGGGGAGGGAGAAGCTTTAACACTAGGAAGCTTCAGAGTTTTGACTATTACATGAAACTGTAATTAATTAATGAACAGGTCCCTGTGTTCCGCCCTTTAACGCAATGCTTCAATGATTAAAACTAAATTTGTTATTTAAAATTAATGAAAATAACAGTATATCATACCAGAGTAATGATATCATACAATTATCAGCACAAGGGAAATTCTACAGTTCTATAATAACTCAGACCTTCAAACCCTGGACTGCTACTGAATGGCACCAATACTAGGGTAGACAACATTAACTCAAGCCTCACTACTTAACTGAGAAATCAGCTTCCAGAACCAAACCGACATATAACCTAGCATTCCATATTTGTTCTACCAAGTATGATCTCATATGGGCTGCCCTAAGAAATATAATTTTAAACCATTTTTTGAACAGATAAGCCTTGACTGGAATAAAGCTAAAAATTAAGAACCTTCATGCATTTTGAGGAAAGTGTAACATACCATTAAATAAAGTTGGCTTTCATTTTTCTTTTTTTTAATCCCAACATCAGATATTCATTGATTCAAAAAAACTTCAGATTTTTTATTATAAAAATAAGTAAATAAAAACAAACAAATAAGGTTTGGCAACACTACCTGTGAATATGATACTCTTGATTACAGAGATGTAGTCTCCAGGCTCCTGCTCAGTTGAGATCTCCCATCTGCCTCCAGAGATATTTAATAATTTGTAAAGATGATCTGAACTCTTCATCCCACACAGCAGAGTAACCACACTTTCTGGTGAATGCAGCACGTTTTCTAGAAACTGACATTTCTTTGAAGATAGGTTTTGGAGCAGGCTATTTGATAATATCAAAAGTTTACACTTGTAAGAGTTTAAACTTAGCAATTCCAAATCCCGAAGAGAATAGTTCTCCAAGTGATATAACAGGATTGCTTCCCTTTTCACAACATGTGAAAAAACTTCTCTCAAGTACAAAGCCCATTCTTCAGCATCTTCTTCATATATCATGATGATGTCTTTTGCATTTTCTGGAAAGGAGAAAATAATAAATTAATTTTCTTATATTTGACATGCTAACAGCAGGTTATATTATTATTTTTCAAAGAATTAAATGTACTCTTTAGGGAATATATTAATTTGCTTATACCAGAGACCAATAATATAATTCATATTATCCCCATCAGAATCCTATGGGAGTAAAGTAATCCTTCAGAAGCAACACAGAGTTCATGCTCTGTGCAAGGGTACACTGTACTCACCGCACAAATGTTAATCTAGGAAGCTCAATAGAAATAAATGAGATAGAATGGAAAGAGTATTCTGTGGGATTAGGGATGCTGGGCTACTAGGCATGGCTCTGCCAGTAACCACAAAATTTTACCTAGATTACGGTATTTAATTCCTTTCAGCCATGTTTCTTCACCAACTAAATGAAGGTTTAACAAAAAAATAAGCCCTACCTAATGAATCGGATTATTCTGAGAAGAAATAAGACAACTTACATTAAAGGACTTTAAAATCCTTCTTCCAGGTAAAGATGGGTACATCAAGACAGATTACATAACTCCATGCCCAGAAAACCAACAAAATAAAAATTGTTTAAAAGAAAAAAATTCAATAGCAAAAACCAAATAATGGGGGTATTATCTCATGCCACAAACTAAAAAGTTGTTGTTGATGAAATAAATCAGAGGTTCTGGTGAGGCAGTACTAATCCTAAACCTATCTCACACCCTAAACCAGCACTGATGAAAAAACTTTTAAACCACCAGGGTGGTCATGAATCTCTTCCCCAGCTGGAAACTGATCGGGGGTGTCTGCAGAAGCAGGAAAGGCTGAATCCTAAACAAGCCAAGGCTCAAAGCTGAGTCAGTAAAGCCAGTCAAATTACACAGGAACTCAAGAGCATCCCTGGGCATTGGAGAGGGGCCTTGCAGACAGGGTCTCATTAGAGACTACAATCCACCACCTCCAACCTGAGAGTCACACTGACAGATCTTCTTCTCCTCTTTTCTCTCAGGCCATAAAAACTGACTGGAATGTAGATTTTGTCTCTCAAACTATAGCTTGGAGGGGAAATAAAAAGTAGCAATTAGGGAGGGGAATTTAAGGAATAATTTACCCACACAATATTAAGCAAATAGAAAGCCTAGACTGAGCTAAGAGAATCATGAGCAAGATGAAAGGATTAGCAATACAAATTCATAGTTATTGAAAGAGACGATGACAACAATATTAACAATAATAATATATATGATCATCATAATAATGAAAGTAACACAGCATGAAAAGACTAGTAGGAATCATAAGCAGGGAAGAAAAACACAAGAAAAGTCCCTCACAGTATTAAAAAACCACTGATTAAATAAAACCAAAGTTTAAAGACATACTGATTGATATTTTTAAAAGAATCATTTGAAAGGGTATAACAAATAGATAAAAAGACAAGTTGAGAGCCAAAGCAATACCATTGCCCAGATAATAAATTAGAAAAATCAATGATTAGCTTAGACACAGATAGTATTTTCATTTCTGGCCTCAAAGTAAAGCTTCATATTTTCATAGTAAACACAAAAAGAGAGAACAAAATTAAAGCAATTGGTGAAAAATCTGATATATATGGGGAAGAGCCAAAAAAGGAAAAGATTCAATATAAAGATAATCCCAAAACCTGAAGTAGAAGAGAACAAAAGATGCATTAAAAGTTTTAAAATATACTTTTTAAAATCCTTAAAATATGGAAGAAAAATGAACCAATTCTATGGAAAAACTGTTAGAGAAAACATCTTGATTAAATTTCACTTGGTTTAACGATTATTATAAAACCTCTTCATGTATCTAGGAAAGAAAAGCAAGTCATTCAAGAGGAGAACAATATTAGGTTGGTAGATTTTTTCAGAGCAATTTCAAAGGCATATTATAATAAATTATAAAATAGCTCTTACAAAAATAATTTTATAGTGTATTCATACTACAGAATATTGCACAGCAATAAAAAAGAATGAACCACTGCTACATGCAACATGGATGAATCCAAAGATATAATGTTGACTGAAAGAAGAAAAAGTATATACTGAAGGATTGTATTTATTAAAAGTTCAAAAATAGAAAAAAAATTCATGGCGATACAGATCAGAATATTTGGGAGTGGGATTAATGAATGGAAGCAGATAAAAGGGAGCCTGCTGAGGTTCTGAAAATGTTCTATATCTTGATCTGAGTGGTTGTTACACAAAGTATACATATGTAAAAATCTGTTCATCTGTATATCTTAGATTGTGCATGTAAATTATATGGCAATTAAAAAGTAAATTAAAATATCAAAAAAAAAAAGGAAGTTTCAGGATGGTAGCTATTCAAGAGGCAAAGGGACTTATAATAGATGAATGGAGTATTTTGGGAGGGAGATCCAAAGAAAATAAAACAATCGTAAGATTGTATCATATATTTGAAAATTTGAGAAAAAATGCTAACAGAAGTTTGACAGTTCTGACTGGACATTTTGAAAAAAATTAAAGATAGGTACATTATAATCTTTTACATGTAAAATACAAAAGAAAGAAGAAAAATTAATTGCAGAGAAACAAAGCAAAACAAAACAAAAAAGAAAGCAGGATCATTATATACTATTTGGATCAACAGTGTAAATGTGTACATAATCATTGTATGGATTGGATATTTATGTCCTCCCCAAAATCCCATACGTTGAAATCATAACCTCCAGTGTGATGGTATTAGGAGGTGGGCCAATGTGAGGTGACGAGGTCATAAAGGTGGAGCCCTCGTGAATGGAATTAGTGTCCCTATAAAAGAGGCTCCAGAGAGGTCCCTTGCACTTCCTGCTACGTGAGGTCACAGAAAGAAGTCAGCAATCTGCAACCCAGAAGAGGGACCTCACCAGAATTTGACCTGCTGGCACCGTGACCTCAGCTTCCAGAACTGTGAGAAATAAATATTTTATTGTTTAGGCCACCAAGTCTATGGTATCCTGTTAAAGCAGCCTAAATGGACTAAGGCAATCATAATAATATAAAATATGACTAATGATTTAACTACAAGTTGAGATTTAAATATACTAGAGAATAAGGAAAGAGTCTGATAGACTAATAGATTGAAATCCTTATCCAGCATATTACAGAAAACAATAGGTAGTAGAATTAGTAAATCAAGAAATAGTAGTATAAATGTATCTTTCAGAAACATGGAACAACAACAACAAAATTTGAAATAATGAGGTTCTTAAGGTTCCCATAGGGAATGGAATTGTGTTTGGGGAGGGAGAGAGCAGAGAACTGCTGCTTTTCATTATAGGTGTTTTATCATTGTTCAATATGCCTGTGTAACTATAATCAAAATTTAAATAAAGAAAAAAACCCAGTCAGCAAACAGAAGAACCAAAGTAAGCAAAATGAAAATGTAAAAAGTTTGGAAAAAAGAACACATGGTAAGTTGAATACATATACATACGGATCAAAGACTAAGTATCAAGGAGATTATGATGGCACTACAAAATGCAAATGTTAAAAATCTTGATGAAATGAAAGTATCCATAGAATGGGAAAACTGAGTATTTGTGGAGGAGAAAGTATAAAACACTAACATCATCCTTCATAGAATTCAGCTATTTAACACTGCCTAAATTTGAATAAAAAGTGACTCAATTCTTCTACTATTTTTTGTATCATCATTCTTCTTAAGCAATAATAAACTTGGAAAGTATTCTGAGTAAAAAAATTTTTATCTGAAAATGAACGTCCTTTGGTTTTACTTCATATTACTTTAAAATAAGTTATTTTATTTAAAAAAGAGCACATAAGAGTATTTCTCACTTTTAAATAATCCTGCCCATCTACTCAAAATACACCATAGTTCCATTGACTGTTAGCAACAGTTGTATGTGAGAGATAAAATTCTGAGAGAGGTATGATTTCCTTTTTCTTACTCTTCCATATAGCTTATATTTTTGTTGTAAAATTGTATTACTGTATAAAACAAAGTAATCATTCTTAACAATTTAGTTTGTAAGGTATTATCATGAGTACAAAGAACAAAACACCAAAACTCTTATATTCCACACTTATCTTTCTCACTCGGGATATAGAGCACGTATTTTCTATACCACTGATGTAGCAATTAACACCACAATGATTTTGAGAGCTTTTGCATTTTTATTGAATTATCTGTATCTTTTCTCATGATATAAATAGTATCCCCAAGGAAGATGCTTCCTCTTTCAACTCACTGATTCCTCCACAATGCCTAGCACAATTTTTTGAACAGATATTCAACAAAAGTTTAAAAATAGATTTACATATACAGAATGAGAAAAAATATCCGGCAGAAAACATACGGGAATCATACACAAGTTGCGTAGGAATCATCAGCATACTTCTGCCATTCTCTGTGTAGTGTTTCACCTAGCCTCAATGCTAACTAAATAGTTACTGAACACAAACATAGTGTCATAATTCAGTATTTTTATGTTTGAGGAACAGCAGAGGAAGAGTTTTCCTTATATTACATATAGCCAGAGTAAGCTGCTGTTTAGTTATAAAATAATTAGGGTAAATATAAAACTAATACTAAACTATTGAGTGCTTAAAATAAATTAGGACTCTTGTTGTTTCATACGTGTTATTTCACTTAATTCTCAAAATTTACCCTTTTAAGGTACTAATGTTACTCTTATTTTACAGATGGGAAAACTGAATCAGTACCGGAATTAGGACTCCAATGCAGGCAGTCTGACCCTACAGTCTGTACTTTTAACCTTTAACAGTAGAGGACACAATAACATTATCTAAAAGATTAAAATAGATTCTTTGCAGTGATATGAACTAGATTAGTCTCTACGAAGCAGCCTACGAGTTAATATCAAGTATGCAAAGTATGTGAAAGCTCCTCTGGTTTCCCATCAGGGAAAAAAGAGGAAATAAACCATATACTCCAAGAGTATCGTTGTCTATGAAGAACTCACAGAACTTCCTTCCGGACTCTAAAACTTAAATCAATAAAATTATACATTAGGCTATGAGGATGTACTGAAGTACAGAATGAATACTGCCACATTATACGGTGGATATCACACTACCACAGGAAATCAATTCTAAAGACAATCATAACCTATCTTTCAAAACTTCCCAAGAAAATTAAACAGGAAGTCTCTCGCATACTCTATGGCCATTTTTTCTTGTGCTGAAATTGTGCCTTCCTTTAAAATTTATTTTTGACTTGTACTTAGTAAACTCTGTTTGACAGTTTTCAGAAACTAAGACTAGCATTAAATGTTAGCCCTTTCTTTTCTATGAGTTAAATGATCTCAGGTTTTTACTCTTTAATTTTCTCAAATATTATTTATTGAGATGTTCCATGGACCAGGTATGTTCCTAAGCATTTAACATGCATTACTTCATTTAATATTCATAAAACTGTATGGAGTTGGCCTTATTTTTATTTTACTGATGATCACATTGATTAACCTGTCACGGTTATGAAGATAGTAATTGGTCTTTATGTTACCTTCCAATCTTTTTGTATGAAAGCATGTTGGGTCAAAATACAAAAAGTTAATAAAGGGGCCTTATTCTAGAAAATAGCTTGTCCTTGAGTAACAGTTACATTGTAGACTCAACAACACTTCTCTATGATTTCTCAAGAGGAGTCTACTGGCCTTGCAATGCACTTTGTTTTATACACTTAAACTAAATCAAACCTAAATCATTATTCTGCTTGTTTAAGGAGGGTTACTGTCATTAATGTTGGCCAGATTTTATAGGCTGTGAAATGAAACAATAAAGGATGAACCTGAAATATAGAAGCACAAAATGTTCATTCCTGGAAAGTGTCATCAAGATAAAGGGAAATTGCTACTGAAGATGCCATTAAGGTCTGCAAATAAATTATTATTTAAAATGTAAATCTCAAGTCTAGCAACATAAAGGACAGCTTATACTACAATGGTAGGAGCAAAATAGATCTAACTACTATAAAGTGTTCTTTCAGATTCCATAATGATGCCTTATTTATTTATCTTACAAAATACTGAACAAATCTCCAAGCTCGAAGAAAATGTGTGTTAATAATTGTTATCAATAATTGTTTTTGCTATGAGAATGAATTATACTACATATTGCCAAAAGAATGAGACTGGCCATACATCCAAATCCTTCCTATTATATATGCACAGCTCAAAATGGCAGATTTTCTTCTTTTTGAATAAGATCCCACCTCTTACCCATGTTTGTGCATAATGGAGAAAGATGGCATGATGCACGTTTTCAATATTATATTTTTCTAACTGGTAACCAAAGTGCAGAAGAAACAAAATCACAAAGAAATGAGTTATAGCCATAATGGACTCAGTAGTGATAACATGAACATTAATCTTGATCTAATCACACACAAATATATATCATTACTCAAATTATATAGTAAATATAACTGAATTGGTCTTATACTCTAATTTGTACTCTAACTAGTACAACAGGGGAACAAAACTGAGGAAAATTTCCAAAGGTATTAAGGTAGCAAAATACACTATAACTCATATTTCTCCTCCAGGAAAGTTGATTAATTTCACTTATTCACAGTGGCAAAAAGTACCAGGTGTTTTCTGTATATTTCTGTGTAGCAGATACTGCTGATACACAACCCACATCTTCCTGGCCCACTAGCTTCAGCTTGATGCTCAGCTATTAAGCACGGTGACCACTTCCAACCTCGGCTCTGCTGCCTGAGGACTTTCTCTGGAGCTGAGGGAGCTTCCTCAGCCCGTGTGCCTGCCTAGCAGCTCAGAAGTGCTGGGGATTTAGTGCACGGAGGGCTGGGAGGCAACCCTCAGTCAATGAGGGATGGAAGTCAAGGTGTAAACAGGTCAGCTTCCCCATCCCTCAGTGGGACAATTCTGAGGTTTGTTCTACACAGTAATTAGAGGATTCCCAGTGGTATTGAATTATAACTGCTCATCACATTATTCTGCTTATTAATATACACAGTATTGGCTTTTCTCCCTTTCTTGTCTCACATTCCCAATTCTCTCACTAGTGCTTCATGGACTCATCTTTAAATAAACTGCTTGTACTCATGTCCATTTCTTAGGGTCTTCTTCAGGGGAAATCTCTATAAACATTTATGTTAATTAACTTAGTTCTTCTTTTCAAATACAGGAAGGTACCAACACATTTTAAGATTACACTTTTCAGCTATGGTGAAGAACAACGACCAGCAAAAATTATTTTTATACAAATGCAGACCTTCCCCTTTCTTTTTCCTTTTAAGATGCAAATAAATGCTTCTATGCTTCACAGAACCTTGAAAGAGAGTTTTTTTTCTTCTTTTCTGCAAAGAAAGCATGGCGTTAATTGTTACAGGATTATTTTGCGAAGGCCTCCTACCCCTTCATATATAAACTACAAATGTTCAGCTCCCACCTCTATCACTTTTTATCACTAATACAAATTGTTAATAGTTCATTTAAAGAATTATAAACATAAAAGATACTAGATCTGTAAGGAGGTTTTAATATGTTTCAAACTTACTTAGTTCAAATTTATGGAATTCTATTTCTGCAATGTCCATACCCTCTCCCTCCTTTTATTGCCATTATAGATTACTGAATTGGACAACACTGACCATAAGACAGGCTAAGAAAAGAATACTGTGATCAAATAAACTATGACATATTACAAATTTTAAGATGAATTCTGATTTCAGAGAATTTGACTAGCCTAAAACAAAAAAACATTATCAGAATCAATTAAATATGGGAGTAGTATCCTCACACAGTATCTTAGGTGCTTCTCATTTCTCCAATTCACACTCAAGAATGATCTCCTGGGACTTCCCTGGTGGGTCAGTGGTTAGGAATCCACCTGCCAATACAGGGGACACGGGTTCGAGCCCTGGTCCGGGAGGATCCCCCATGCCGCAGAACAACTAGGCCCGTGCACCACAACTGCTGAGCCTGCACTCTGGAGCCCGCAAGCCACAGCTGCTGAGCCCACGTGCCACAACTACTGAGGCCCGTGCGCCTAGAGCTCGTGCTCCGCAACAAGAGGAGCCACCGCAATGAGAGGCCCACGCACCGCAGTGAAGAGTGGGCCCCTCTCGCCGCAATTGGAGAATGCCCGCATGCAGCAACGAAGACCCAACGCAGCCAAAAAAAAATAAATTTATTTTAAAAAATATTGGAAAAAAAAAAATGATCTCCTTAGGACCTGAATATTTTTTGTGATCTCTCCAGACTGATTTCTTCCCTATGGATTACATCACCCAGGCTCCCATGCCCACTCCAATGGAAAGCACCATCAGAACACCGGAAGGTGAGAGAAACGAATGACAGGGTTATTTATCGGTCCTGTCACTCACTCCCCCATTCTAATTTTAGAAGTGGCCATTTTCTTTTGTGGCTCTTCTGTGGCCTTTCTTCCGTGGTTCCAATTTTCATGCATCTCTGGCAACCATCTTTCCTCCACTTCCCTCACTGGCAGCGTAAAGGACTCCTGCTTATTCTTCAAATGCTTCACTATTCCTCTTTGGGTTCTTCAGCCCTGCACATCTTAATAAATAATCACTTTATTAAAATTTTTCAGTTAAAAATCTTTGATGGTGGCACTGTTTCTTGCTGGGATCCTAATAAATACAGGTACTAGGAGTGACCACAGGAAACAGACTCTATAAGATGGATTTTGGAATTGGATTGCTCTCATAGTTGTGGAGAACACAAGCAAGCCCTCATCAAGGGAAAACAGTACACTGGTAGTGTATGGCATGCAGAAGCACCATAATGACATAATGGTATAATTGGATGGAGTGTCAATGGAGGGGAAAGTTTTAGGAGATAGAGTGTCTGTGGTGGCAACAGGGATTACAGATATGGAGGGGGTTGGTATTTGGCTTCTCTGTCCTAGAGAGCATGCATTCACACACAGACAGAGCTACAATTCCAGTAGCAGGCAAAACCCTCCAAATGTCCCTGGATCTTTTTTAACCAAGTGAACCTGTACTCCTTGTAAAAACAAATACACAAAAACACAATAAAATTTAAAGTTTTCAGGAACTTCACTTGAGGCAATAGCCTTACAAGCTATGTCAACTTTTCTCGGTAACCATGCCAGCATCCCTCACTGATTGCCTTTATTATCAATAACTAAAGTTAGATCCCATAAGTGAAACGAATATTCTAGAGAAACTATTTCAAACACAGAAATTATTACAGGGCCTTGCCAATATATATCAGCATGAGTCTGGAAAGTATGTATGGCATGGATTTTAAGAGTTATTAGACCAAGGAGGGCAAAACAGAGGACTGAATCCAACTGAACTCGTCAATATGGTTATATTCATACAGGAGTCAGAATGTAATGTGTTATCTCAAGTACCTGAGTGGCATTAACAGTCGATAGAATGTATAATTAAAGCTTGGACTCTGTAATGGCCTACAATCAATGTGATTACAATGCTAGAACTTGCCTACCATGCTGGTGAAAAGAGGTCAAAGAGGCAAATTTTTTCTGTAAAGGGCTAGATAATAAATACTTTAGGCTTTGTGGGCCACACAGGGTATCTTCACTTTCTTTCTTTGCCCCTTTCTTTTTTTCTCCCTTTCTTTCTTTCTTCCTTCCTTTCTTTCTTTCTTCTCTCACCTTTTCTCTCTCTTTATCTTTCTCCCTCTCTTCCTTCCTTCTTTTCTTCATTCCTTTTCTTCTCCTCCTCTTCTTTTTCTTTTCTTATAACTCTTTAAAATGTAAAAACTATTCTTAGCTTACTGTACACAAAGGCTGTACACAAAGATGCCACCAGCTGGATTCTGCTTGTTGGCTATAGTTTGCTGACCCTTGCCCTAGAGTATTCTGACATTCCCTTCACTAAGCATTAAGAAATTCAATCATGAGAAGCTCTGTACCGTCTGTCTTCTGTAGCCTGGAGACAATGATGAGAACTGGACCTCCAAATTGAACTTTTTGAGGTCAGTGGGGGAATAATGAAGAGTCTGGGTGGGTAGAGGATAAATGGCAGCACTTCACTATCACAGGCAATTTAAGTAATCAAAGTGTTTTCCACTGCAGGGATCTGTTACGGTAACTAATTGATCTGAGGGTCCTTAGGAACGAAATATCTGCATAGCCTATGAAGGTTCGATTTCACCTTTATAAACAAAACAATTCTAGGTTTGAGTGCAGAAACTGACTTAAGTTACAATAGTGGAGATTCACAGCCTCCTATCTGGCTTATAGACTCAGAGCCCATTAACTTAGGCAAGACCAAGTCCCTTTGAGAAAGGATTCTTCTTCTGTGCTGCTAAACATGTATACAACATATCTTTTCCCAAGCATTCCCCAGAGACCTGCAGCCATGTATACTACCATTTTCGTGGACCCAAAATGCCCAATAGCACCTTGGTAAAAGGGAATTTATGGAAGTCAGGTGTAATGATAAATAACTTCTTGCCTTGGGGGTGTATCTAATCATGGTTCCAGTGGGCCCATAGAGATATCCTGTGGGTTTTTAAAGCCTGGAATGTATGTGGCAATACATATACATAGCAAATGGCAGAATCCTTACAGAGAATGAGGATATTTTGGGAGGAAGGGAAAAAATATGTCTCTGGAACTGTTAAACCCCAAAATAGTAAACGAAACCAAATACTACGTGCCTTGGGTCTGAAAATATATTGGCACTAGGCCAAAGTGAATGGTTGCTGCATTACAACCCTGGAACCCATGGTCGTCCCTGGAAGAGAACGGTGAAAGGAAATTCTCCCAGGTGGCAGAACTTTGGGCAGTATCTCTAACTGTCCACTTGCTTTGAAGAAAAGGCCTGAACTATGGATCTACTTTGAGTAAAAGAAGAAAGAGTAGAAAAGAATATGCTCATTTCATTAACCCTAACTAGGTTACTAATTAAGAAAATATATCTTGGAAACATGAGACTACAAGTTACTTTTTTTCCATGCAGTGATATCCTTATATTCTTTGTGGCTTATACAAAAGCAAGTTAGATATACACCACATTAGCCAATGCAAATTTTATCAATAATAAAGACAATATTCGATCTCCCCTCTGCTTTATTCTTTTTGTCTTATTTCTCAGTTGCGTAACAACTTAAGCATTGAAGAAGGATATTTATTGTTCCATCCCCACCTCCATCCTCAATACAAGTCCCTGACGTTTTTTACTGAAAAGTGACTTTGTCACCCATGCTAAGCAGCCCAGCCCCCAAGCACAGAAACTGTTTTTAACCATACAGTCTAGCTGTGTTTTATCAACAGGATGCCACAAAGACCAGTGACAAAACCAGACTGAACTGGCTAGATTCAATATAGTGGGCAAAGCAGGCTGAAAGTCACTGCTTTCCTAGCCTTGATTTATCTCTGTGTTTCCATACCAACCCCTGAGAGCTAAAGGACACTTTCCCTGATTTACCTCTGTGTTTGTTTCAAAAGTACCTGGTGTTTGGCAGAGATGTTTTGCAGCTGTACGTTGAGAGATATATGCTTTGAGAGATATACAGTGGTCAACCGCCCGGAACCAGCTCTGACTTGACCACAGGGCCGCGCCTGCACAGATGGAACCTGAAGGTGTCTGAAAGTTACCTTTGCTTCATTACCATGCTACAATCTCTGCCCAAAGGAGGGATTTGTGCTCTGCCAGGCACAATGGATGCCGTGTTTACACACGGAAGTAACTTGGAAGCCTGTGCGTGCCCAGCGGCCCCCAGCTACCCCCAGGAAATCTCGGCCCCTTTTCTAAAGCCCTGATGACCTGTCTGCCTCCTACCCCTTAAAATTCCCTGACTCCCCTCCCCTCTCTCTAAAGGCAAGAAGGTGCCTTTAGAGCATGAGCTCCCCTTCTCCATTCCCATTCAAGCCATTGAATAAAAGCTTGTCCTGCTCACACCAAACTCAGTTTCGTTATTGGCAGCTGGAACCCGAGCAGGAAAGAATTCGCTGACCCAAGCCAGAGGGGCTTCAATGCAGCTACAGGGGAGCCTCGCAACTAATCAGGTAACAACACTTGATTGTAAATGTGCCACATTTCAAAGTAACATACACTGAAATCCCATTCAATTGTAATAATATACAAAGTGCATTCACATGAATATTACGATATGTTTTTTGCTATTCAGAGTGTTACAGTTTTAAGAAAAGTATTTTAACTCAATATAAGTCAAAAACAAAATTTTAAACTTGAGAAGACACAAGTTAGAAAGTTTGAGAGAGTTGCCCAAGGTCACACCAACGGTAGGTCACAGAGGCAGGTTTAAATCCCCATCATCTACTGCCAACTCTGGTTTGGGTATCAAAGCACACTGCAGGCAATGTTATTGAGAAAATGAAATAAAACTGCAGTCCTTTCCTTGGGCTTTTCAGTGGACAGAAGCACATGATCAGTTGATCAGATTAAAAAGAGAATTGACTTTAGTTTCACTGGCAAATCTAATTTTGCTGTCCTAGTTCTGAGCAGGAGAAAACTGTGTTGGCATTCCCTTGTTTCTTTGTCTCCCTCACTTCCCATCTCTACCTCTTCTTTACAAAACACAAGATGGTGGCAATGGTAGGAAAAAAGAGCCATGATTAATTAGCCATGGCTAATCATGGCTTGAGAGCAATGACCAAATAGTTTATAATTTTCTTTCTGAATTCCTTTCATGAAAACGAATGCGTTTTTGTCACTATTACTGAAGTATATAAACCAAGGACACAGTACATACACTCCATGTTCTCAATCTTTAGTGGAATCGTGCAACTTAATTATACTGGCAAGTGTTTATCAGAAAGACACTAATGTCTTTCAACAGTTTTATTATGTGCAGAATTACATATGAGGTCACAATATAAGAATATAACTGAGTAAGAACATACCTTTAGCAAAACCCTCTGTGGAAAGTTTATCTTAAAATTCACATTTTTCTGTGGGCATTGTAAAATATCTTAGAAATGGCTAGAAAACTAGAGTACATGGACATACTGAAACAAAGAAGAGAATGAATTTCTGCTCATTCGTTGAAAGCAATACCAGCAAGCATCTAATCCCCCACCCCTTCCTGATGTCTGCATCCTCCTGTGACCATTCTTGACCAGAAGGGAAATAGCAGACAGAGCAAAGTATGTCTCCTACCACTTGTGGAAGCAATCCAAGGTCTATTGGGGCACATGCTCGCAGTAAACATGAGTTCTGTGTAGCGATCAAACAATTGCAAGTGATCAAAATACTGGGTGCCTCTATAAAAGTCCTCAACTCCATTACAGCACTTAATAACAGCCACACTGCCCCACTGCAACTTCATTCTTTTCTCATCATGTGGTCAAGGGCCTACTTGCCTCAGAACCACTTTGGGAGTTTGATAAAATCATTATTTCCTGGGATTGGTACCCAGGAAAGAATCATCCATTGTGCAGCTAAACACTGGGAAAATTCTTATGTCCACTCGAGTTTGCAAATTGCTCTAGAGTCATTTTTATGCTGTTAGTATTTCTAGTACCATACTTGATAATTACAACTCAAGTTTTACTGATGTAAAAAAAGAAAATGAAGATTTTAGTCTTCCCTAATGAGGAAAAAAAAAATCCAAGTGGCTTATAATGTTATTTACTAAGGAACTAAAATGCATGTGCGTAATTCAATTCACTAAAATCATTAACTTGTTTGCTCAAAATCTGTCTTATTTTACCAAAATGATTTTTGTTTGTCATATGAGGGCCAAATCACTTATTTCCAAACAAAGAACACAATATTTGAAATTACGTATCTAAAATTTAGATTGCAATTCTGAAATGAACATTGTGTTTATGATGTTTATCCAAAACTATAAAAAGTAATATAGATAGTGATGGGGGCAGATTTTATAATGTGTGGTTAAGTAAAAGCAATTTTAAGAGTATTCTACTTCATACTTTTATAAAAATTGCTATTTTACTGTTATTAATTCTCACGTACCAGGTGTCATATTAGGAAAATTAACAGCCTAGAACTCAGGGACTAACCAGGTTACAAAAGCTAACGTTTAAAAAATTAATGTTCAATTACTTTACCTATGGCTAACATTTTGTACAAGATTGAATTCTGAACTCTTTTCTGAACTGAAATAATGAAGCATTGAGAATTCCCGATGGAACTGCTTTCATTAATATTCAACATTTGGAAGTGTATAATATAATAAGATCTATGTATAAATTCTTATAAAAATGTAAACTACTAGACAAGGAAAGATGATTTTAGAAAATGAAGAACTGGGGAGAATTATTACAATTTTTTCTATATTCCTTCTCTCTTATTAAAATGTATAAGGATACTGTCCATCAAAAACTGAAGCTCTATATAATATAAAAGTTTTAAACACAGAGCTATGTCAAGAACATACCATATGACCCAACAATCCCACTACTGGGCATATACCCTTAGAAAACCATAATTCAAAAAGAGTCATGTACCAAAATGTTCATTGCAGCACTATTTACAATAGCCCAGAGATGGAAACAACCTAAGTGTCCATCATCGGATGAATGGATAAAGAAGATGTGGCACATATATACAATGGAATATTACTCAGCCATAAAAAGAAACAAAATTGAGCTATTTGTAATGAGGTGGATGGACCTAGAGTCTGTCATACAGAGTGAAGTAAGTCAGAAAGAGAAAGACAAATACCATATGCTAACACATATATGTGGAATTGAAGAAAAAAAAATGTCATGAAGAGCCTAGGGGTAAGACAGGAATAAAGACACAGACCTACTGGAGAACGGACTTGAGGATATGGGGAGAGGGAAGGGTAAGCTGTGACAAAGGGAGAGAGAGGCATGGACATATATACACTACCAAACGTAAGGTAGATAGCTAGTGGGAAGCAGCCGCATAGCACAGGGAGATCAGCTCGGTGCTTTGTGACCGCCTGGAGGGGTGGGATAGCGAGGGTGGGAGGGAGGGAGACGCAAGAGGGAAGAGATGTGTGAACATATGTATACGTATAGCTGATTCACTTTGTTATAAAGCAGAAACTAACACACCATTGTAAAGCAATTATACTCCAATAAAGACGTTAAAAAAAAAAGAATATGTGAAAATAAATGTTTTACATTTATTCTTAAACAATTTTAGTAATCTATTTTATGTATTGAATCTGGTTGCTTAATTACTTACACTTAAAAATAGTGTAGAGAAAAAGCTATTCAAATACTGAATTTTCCCTTATATTTTTTTCTCTGAGCTTGTAAGAGTAAGATAATATTAGTACTTAAAAATTTTACCAGTTGAACTTGAGGAATTCCTATATATTAATATAGCTTAAAATTGTAAGCAAAGTTGAAAATCAGCAACAGATACTTGAAAATATAGACACAGTTGGAGGATACAGTTCTTTCATTGGAAATTCTTAGTACCTCTGGACAGTCATATTTAACAAGACATCATCCTTTCCCTTCAATGATCCTGATTCTCACTACTCTAACATTTTATAGTTCTCTCTCATCACTTGGATTTTCAGATCGGCTATTTTGAAATTCAACAGGATAACTTACCACAATTATCCATAAGTACCATAATGTGGATTTAAAATGCCTCAATATCAATTCCCTAATCATTTATACTTTTTATATGTTTACTTAAAAATCATTTAATGATTATTATAAAAAACAATTGTTCAGACTTTAAGAAATATAAAGATTATGAAGCACAATTCCTACCCTTAATGGGATTTATGTACTAAAAAAAGGAAATGGATCTTTACAAGTTACCTTAATACAAGGTAGTTTATTTTAGTATTTCATTAAGACCTGTGGCTAAAGAATCTTATTTGTCCTAGGGTTAATTAGAAACAGTCTTGGAAACAAAGTGCCAATAACTCCTTAAGTATCATAAAATGCAGAATTGAACAATTTACACATCCAAAACAACATTTAAATTTTACAAAGTCTCTGTTTGACATAAAAAAAAATCTGAAAATGTATCATGAATCAGCATGCAAACCACTGTGAACAGTATAAAACCATACATAAAATGTGAGCTCCTTCACATATGTACACATGAACTTACAATTCCAGGCAAATATTATCAATACTTATTTCTTAGTGAAGGGCTGCGGTATACTCTAATTTTTTTCTTATCTTATTCTCTATTTTTCAAATGTTCTACAATTTACTTTTACAAGAGAATGCCCCTGAAACTATTCCATACGGTTCCTTTCATGGCAAAATAGCCTGACACCAACCCAATTTTTATCATTAGGAGAAAATGGCATCAAAATAATTCCCTACTAGTGTTAAAAAACGGTTCATGTTCTCGGATATTAAAACGAAGTGGGAGCATAGAATAACATTAGTGACCTTTTACAAGGAGTGTCCATCTAAATCAGTTGTCTTTCAGTCTATATTTGTCCTCTGAGCGGTTGAGACGGAATAGAGCTGAAAGCAGAAGGCATCTAGCACCAAGCCTAGCAGAAGTTTAGCCAAATATTTCAGTAACAGTCCTCACTCCATCATTTTAAAGTTCTTCAACCTGGTTAGGTTTTTTCTTGGTTAAAATATTTCTCTTTCTTTACCTGAAAACGTGGAGATACTGACCCCAAATTCCTAGAGATAAAATACTAAATCTGAATGCCGGGTTCAGGCCTGGCATCCAGCATTGATATGCATGGCAGTGGATGATGACGATCATGATGATAATTATAATTATAATTAAGGCTACCAAAATGTAGTGAGTGCCTAATATGTGCCGATGACTGTTCTGGTGTTTTACAAGCACTGATTTCTTTTAACCTCATTGCACCCCAGTGAACAAGTGCTCTTCTTACCTCATTTTGCACTTGTGGTGGCTGAGGCACTGAAAAAGTAAACATCTTGCAGAAGTTCACATTATCTGTACTAGTAAAAACTGTAATAGCAGCAGTAGCCAGTAGCATTAACAACAAGGATTATTAAACTGGTAAAACCATCGGATGGGAACAAATAATAATGGAGCTTTCTTTTTCTGTTTCTCTATTAAAACAACAGTGAATTCCAGAGAGATGTTTCAATAAAGGATAAGTATCTATCTTACCAAGGATGACTACTAAAGGGTTACACTGATATCACGTTTTATAACAGCTAATTTTTTCATGGTTACATCCAGTGTTTTAACTAGGCTGATAGTGTATGAATGTTTGATGGATAGGGTCTTATCTGTGGTATTCACGCAAAGAATGCAATTCTTTGCTCCTGTTGAGTCCACCTGTGTTTAGAAATCTGTATTAGTTTCCTATTGTTGCTGTAAAAAATTACCACAGACTTAGTGACTTAAAAGCCACAGAAATTTATTATCTTGCAGGACTGGAAGTGAGAAGTCTGAAATGGGTCTCACTAGGCTAAAATCAAGACATAGGCAGGGCTATGTTCCTTCTGGAGGCCCAGAGAAGAATCCGTTCTTTTGCATTTTTCAGCTTCTAGAAGCAATCCACAGTTCTTGGCTCTCGCCCCATTCCTCCATCTTCAAGCCAGCAACATTGGGCTGAGTCCTTCTCATGCTATTGGGTTGCCCAAAAAGTTCGTTCAGGTTTTTCCATAAGATGTTACAGAATACAGTACGTGTCTCCAGCAGCAAGAGACACGCTGCCTTGCTCCTTCACATATAAGGACCCTAGTGAATATACTGAACCCACGTGGATAATCCATGATACTCTCCCCCTCTCAAGGTAAACTGATAGTAATCTTAACTTCATCTTCAATCTTAATCCTTTTTTGCCAGGTGAATAACATATTCATAGGTTCGAGGATTAGAATGTAGATATCTTTGGGGTGCCATTATTCTGTCCACCACAACATCTGAACACTGCTTTCAGCTCTGGTTCTATCCCTTCCTTCCCCAAAGCCTTCTGAAGTAAAACAGATAGATATACGTGCAAGTATACTTTCTGCTTCTCCTCACACAGTGTTTGTAGGATAACCTTGATTAAAAAGCTTAAAAGATCACTGTTTAAATTTCTTATTGAGTCAAAGCAAATGATACATTAGAAGAATTTTCTAAGAGTCAATTAGCAGGGGTTTGAAAATTCCTTTGAGGATGCAAAGCATTAGACACATGCAAATTATTAGCCTTGCATTCTTAAAGTACTTTTTAATCACATATGTATTACAGCTTTCATTATTTTAAATACCCTGACGGCCTTCACTAAAGACATTTTTTCTAGCATTTCATTGTAGATATTTCACTTCCTATTACTTCACGCATCTCCAAGGACCTTGAAAGTAGCAAAACTTTCTAAATTTTTATGATTATCGGTTGGAAACTGTGGTTGTCTATTCTATCGTTTGTAAAGAATGTTTCTAAGTGGATCTACTAATAAGTAACGATATCATCTTCTATGTTGTACATGTTTCTATTAAGATGACTTTCTATATACATGGCTACTTTATTGATTAAAAAATGGGAAATGTTCACATGGGAGGAATATCTGCCTGACATGGATGTATATATGGGTTTGTGTGAGAATGAAATGAGTTTACTTCAGAGAGGCATACAGTGGTCAAGAGGCCAAGCTTTGGTGTAAGGCTGTCATGAGTCCAAATTTGGCAAATAACTACCATCTCTGAGCTTGGTTCCCCCACTTGTAACATTTCGATAATACCACTTATGAAACTGGTTGTTGTGAGAATTAAATGAGATGAAGTATGTTCATAGTGCCTGACACCTGTCAGCTCTAAATAAAGCTTCCTTTCAATCTACTGGAAAGTGAAATCTGTCTTTCGAGACAGCATTTGCCAGTGGGTGGGATGCAAACTCCTGGGACACTGTGACAGCAAGTCACAGAGGGAAAGTCATTCCCTTTAGAGTACTTCTCCAATCCTGACTCCTTCAAGGGCTATGTCTCAGTTTGGAGCTCCTGTGAGTTCATGAACTCCAACACGATCAGAGACAGAGTGACCCATGTGCCCAGAGCTTATTCTTAGCTACAATGTTTTCAAAATTATTTGATTTTCAACCTGTTTATTTGTATGGTCCCCTTCTACTTACGGCAAGCGATGATGATATTTCATTTACGGCAGTGATATAATTTTTTAAAATATATCATATTTAAGCTAAAAAAATTTAGCCTAAAGAAAAGCTTTTTCTTAAAAGGGAAGAAGATTGGTAGTATAGCCAAAAATTGGGGAAGGTCTTATGAGAATGACTGAAATTTGCAAAACTCTGTCCCTAGAGACCGTACTCATGACTGCATTCTAAAGTGAGTGGTGACTTTCTGGAACAGCAGGTATGCATTAGGAATCACCCTGAATACTCAGAGAAAACACTCTCAGCCGTTGCTCGGCCTGCATACTGGTTCTCATGACTGAATTATTCAGATCTATGCAGGCTGAGGGGTTCTGAGTCACCTGATGTTGAATTACAGTGAAAATAAAAAGAAATAGAGCTATTCAGCCTGTCCCATCCTATTTCACTTAAATACAGTCCCTGAGGGCTGGGGCCAACTTTGTGTATATCCCTGGACCCTAGCACAGGAGATGCAGAATAAATGAAGGATAATTACTCCTACACAAGAATACAGAGGCATTAGTCCACTCTTTCTTGACAAATATCCTCACTCCCAAGTGCCAAGAGAAACCAACTTTAATTTCTCTGGTGTTTTTCTTTTAAGATAAGAGATACTAATTGAATTACTGTTATGAGCCAATCATTCTCCTGAATAATTGATGTTATCATCAATATACATAATGCCTCCTGGGCATCGGAGAGGTTGCATAGCTTGCAAAAGAGGAAGGTCCATCAGTGACAGAGCCAGGATTTTGATCCTGTGCTTATTTGATTTCAAATCAAGTGCTATAAAAAAAATTTTTCCTATGTTCCTAAAAACTATTGTTTTATTTATTATTTTTAGGTCCAATATTTCTTTAAAAAATATTATATACATACAGGTTAAAAAAAAAGTCCCAATATGTAAACAGGATGAAGTCTGGGCAGTACACTGAAATGGGATTTTATGTTTCTTCCTTATATTTCCCAAATTTTCTACAATCAAAACCATCTCCAATATGTCTTAGAAGAGTTAATAAAGTTAAATTTTTTTGTTGTTGTTGCAGGGTCCATAAGCATCTTGAAAGTGTTAATTTACATTGTCAATGTTTAAAAAACAATATGGCTGACAACACTAGGGACACGCTTGGCTATAAAACCCTTTCCAAATATTAAAACTGTGCTCTTTCCACTGTATCATGATACATTCAAGGGACTAAAGTGACATAAGCATTGGAAAATGTCTGAGAACACTGGCAATATAACTTAAGAAATCCTAAGAAAAACATCTGGGAAAGAGAATCATGATTTAAATGAAGGTTAAATTATAATTCTCATTTATAATCATAATTTAAATGAGAGTTAAAACTTAAGCAATGTACAGCATGGTGACTAAAGGTAACATGGTGACTACAGGGAACAATACCATATTGTATACTTACAATTGACTAAGAGAGTATACATAGTTTTTGATTGAAATATAATTGACCTACAATACTATGTTAGTTCCAGTTGCACAACATAGTGATTTGATGTTTCTGTACATTACAAAATGATCACCATAAGTCTAGTTACCATCTGTCACCATACAAACTTATTACAATATTATTGACTATACTCCCCTTGCTGTACATTTCACCCCAATGACTCATTTATTTTGTAACTGAAAGTCTGTACCTCTTAATCTCTCTCACCAATCACTCATCCCCTCACCCTCCTTCTCTATGGCAACCACCTGTTTGTTCTCTGTACCTATGACTGTTTTGGTTTTGTTATGCTGCTTAGTTTGTTTTGTTTTTCATAAAAGTGAAATCATACCAATTTTGTCTTTCTCAGTCTTTCTTTAAATTAACTAAAATAACCTTGTATGGACAATTCTTTTGGATCTATTCTTTTATCCAATAAATCATTGTGTATTTTCTTTTTCTTTTGTTTTCTTTTGTTTTAAAACATTGTGCAACAGATTTATATGAGGAGAGAGCACAGCTGACATATTTACAAATGTCATATCACCAGATAGCTATACAAATGTAATTTTAAAGTGCATATACAAATAGTAAATATATTAAAGCTACAATGCTAAACGAGTAAAACTATTAAAAGTAAGCATAGAAAAATAAAAACTAGAAGTACATACACTGCTTTTTTCTACTTTTTCAGTCTTTGTTACATATTTTCAATTATGTGCATGTATTATTTTAGAAAAAATAATGAAGCACAATGATTTAATCTTCTAGACATACACGGAGGATATTAAATTTCATTTACTTTTAAACCATAATCATACTCTTTCTATTTGCCCCAGAATATATTTTAATTAAATATTCTTAGTTATATTAAACGGTTATAGAAATCTTAGTAAAAATACTAAACTATTAGTTACCAGATTTATAAAGTTAATATTGAGAAATGCCTTAAAATTATCTTTGTGTAAAAAATTCTGTGAGGACTTCCCTGGTGGCACAGTGGTTAAGAATCCACCTGCCAATGCAGGGGACACAGGTTCGAGCCCTGGTCCAGGAAGAGCCCACATGCCGCGAAGCAACTAAGCCCGTGCACCACAACTACTGAGCCTGCACTCTAGAGCCCATGAGCCACAACTACCGAGCCCACGTGCCACAACTACTGAAGCCTGCGCGCCCTAGAGCCTGTGCTCCGCAACAAGAAGCCACCGCAATGAGAAGCCCACACACCACAACGAAGAGTAGCCCCTGCTCACCGCAACTAGAGAAAGCCCGCGTGCAGCAATGCAGACCCAATGCAGTCAAAAAAAATTTTTTTAATTGAAAAATTTATAAAAAATAGTTCTGTGAATTTTTAAGACTTCTTTTCACGATCAAAGGCAGCTCATATGCAAACCAAACAATTGAGAAAGAATTTGGAAACCAGGGTGGTTATCTAAGGGTAGATATAGGACTCCGAGGATATTCAGAAACAGGGCATTCAGAAATGGCTTCACCTTTATTTATCCTTTTTCATAAACTTAATTGGCTACTCTAATGTCACACTTTGTACTAGCAAATCAGGAAGCATCTATTAATGTGTTTTTCTCTGCTGAATGGATGCCAGAGGTTACCCCTTCCTTTAGATAGCAACCAATCTATTTCAGTAATAAAAGTCATTGTCATATTAACAATGTTTTCTATGTGGGCTGTTAAGTTGGTCAATCTCCAAGACATAAAATTCATTCTCTGTCTAAATTATTTGCACTTATTATCGGTTTCTGTTGTTTTAGGTTGAAAAATATTTCAACAGAAATTTATTTGGGTGACTCTTAATAGCCCATACGTTTGCATCAAACATGTGTTTCATTGACAGACATTTCTAACATGAAGTAATCTGTTTATGGCCATGTAGTCAAGATGCTCTTAATTTTAGAATGTTCTGATGAATGAAATCCCAACAGTTAAACAATGTGAAGGCATCTACATAGCTTACATGATTACTGAGATAGTGGTAGGTTTACAGATATAACATGTGAAAATATCTGTAAAATCATTTGCTCAGTTAAGATGCACACGTTATTTAAATATCAACCTCATAAATACATTCCAAAATATTATGATGTTAGAATTCCCTGTGTACTTTCCCAGTTCCATTTCATTCATACACTTTCCTTTCCCTAACAGAGAATCACCTTCTGATTTTCCTCCCATTTTCTCTAGCACATCCCGTAATCAAAGGTCCCACCTGAATGGTCAGAATTAAAAATAAGAGAATGAAAGAAATTGGCCAATTGTGTGTGCCCTACTCAGTCTACCAATGTCATTTCCCTACTGTATAGCTCCTTCTGCTTTTATTTCTATTATAAGCCTCCCTCCCACTCTTTCAAAATGTGGTCATCAGCAAAGGGTCAGAACCTTATTTACATAATGGAATGAAGAGACCGAGGAAAACAGCTAAAAGGAGTGCAACCAGTCTCTGGTTGAAAGAGCCATCCTCTCAAGAACTCATTGCCATTTAACAGGGATGATAACTTTGTGCAGAAGGACTTACTTCTCTACCAGTGTTGAGATGACAAAGCATCCCACGGTTAAATATATTTGTGAAACAATAGCTTCAAGGAGATTGAAGAGACACTGTTTATTGCAGAATTTCTCAGGCCATTTTAATGTTCTAATATGTATATTCAAAACTTTTTCCTCCATAGAAAACTTTTTTCCAAGGAATATACATGCTATAGAGCAATATGGGCAACACAGTATTAAAGGAATAAAGCCCTGGAAGTATGAACTCAGGCTTTTGAGGTATTGACCATCAGGTAAGAGAAGTATGAGTCACCCTTCATAATGTCTCACATGGCCACTCACCTACTCACCTCGCAGCAGCCATGACGGCCATCAATTACAGAGCACCTGCTCTGCTGCAAGTATTACTAAGTGTTCTTTCCTCATTTCTTGGTGAGGTACAGAGAGGTCCTGTAACAGTTACCTAAGGTCATATGACTAACTACTAGGTGATTCAGGTAGGCTTTAAACTCAGAATGAGGAACCTAAGCCTAGATTTTCACATGCACCAGATCAGAAAATTATTCTCAGAGGTCATATAATAAAGTACTACATATGAGCATACTTTCTAACGAATCTTCTATATTTTCCCAAGGAGAGGCAGAGATGAAATGTGTGTTAATTGCTAACTTCTCGGAAGGCTGGCTCTCATAAAAAAAATAGAAAAGCTGTCCCTTTCTCTCCATAATTATAGGAACTGTAGGTTACTTAAAACTAGGAATTTGCTTAGGGGCCCCTTTCTGTTATTCTCCTCACCCTTAGAGGTCTAGGTGAGACACTGTATAGATTTATACCCTATAAGGAATACACTGCTCAGACATAATTTAAACAATTTCAAATATATCACTAAAGCTTTACCTATACAACTATATCAACTATTATTTAACTATATGATGATATTAGAAATGCCTTTATCACAAAAGTTAAGAGTCAACTACACTATGATCTGAGTCAACTACATTATGAGTCAACTACACCATGATCCAGTTTTTCTGTGTGTTGTTTTTTCTTCATGGGGCCGGGGAGGGGGGGTATAATCTATGATACAGTTGTGGACCAAGTCTCCTCCAAGGATAAAGCAATGAACATTAACTACATTTTTATTTTTGAAAATATAATGCTTAAACAGAATTAAATTCTCAAAATGAGAAAAATGTTCTTTACCCATTAACTATTTTTCCTCAAGACAACGCACAATTCACATATAGAACCACAGCATTTGTTTTCATAACAGATCACAGGTTTCATCAAGTTCAGTTTGTAGTGAATCCCCAGAGAATCATGTGTTTGAGATATTACAGTGTTTAATGTAGTGTTGAGAAAAATTAAACAGGAGAACTGAAAGAACATTTATATGAGGCTCTCAATCCTGAGATTCATAGGTATGTGACACCAGAAGTGCAGGGAATGAGCCATGTAAACACATTTCTTCCAGTAAAAGTGAAAGCTGAATACCAGCTTATGCTGAATGTAATAATATTTGCCTTTTGCTAAGCACCTGTTATGAATGCTCCAGGCACTTTACACACAGAATTATATTTAATCATCATGATCCTATAAAATAGGGTGTTACCCATTCCAGATATAAAAGAATTGGAGCCTAGATAAGTAATCTGTTCAAAGTCACACAAGTAAGTGACAGATCCCATATCTGAGTTGATATAGATAAGACACAGATATCAGTACAGATAATCAACTCACAAAGGTGAACACAACTTGCAGCCTTAGTTATCATGTAAAATAACATTTATCAATGTTAAATTGGAAAAATGTATAGGAAACAGGGGAGAGATTAGGAAATTAGTTTCCTCTATAATACAAATAAAATTTTTGATAAATTGTAAACTAATATTCTATAGGCATATCCAAAGATCTATCTTAAATTCCTTTTAAAAAGGCATTGTGTGTCTTTTTTTATTTTAATATCTTGTACAGTTTGATACTAATAAAATTTCAGATATTTTCCTTCTCATAATTTCAATGCAGAGGTCACATTTTTCCAATTAATGATTCAAGGAACTAATTTTGTGATAAAATATTACCTGGAAAGACATTTCAAATACAGAAAGTAATGTCTTGTTACATTTGTTCACAGAAGCACATCAGGAAAGTTCAACCTTCATGTGGTTGTAACATGAGTGAGTGGGAAGTTTCCAACTTTGTCAATTGATTTAAGTAACCCAAGTTACTATATACTTCTGAAACCTAGGACCTTTTTCACACAGAATTTTCTTCCCAAATTAATCCAATAGAATACTTAATAGAATTTAAAGTTGATTCTCCCCAAATCGGTATATACATATAATGCAATTCCAAAGAAATGAAAGGCATCTGTTTTTGTTAGTGCAGATCCAGCAAACAGGAGATGGCTTATAAGCCAGAAATTCTTAGGGTCCTGACGCCAGTGTGTTTCAGATGCCAACATCTGGTTCAGTGCCTTCCAGATTCCCTAGCTTCCTGATGGTGATAAAAAAGCAGTCACCACCCCATTTGCCCCTACCCCCTGCTCCAGCCCCCCACCCAAGCGGGACACTTAGGAAAACTGTCTCAGCCTATTTCCAAACTCCTTACATCAATTATGTAAAAACTCAATTCCCTATCTTAAAGTTCTTTCTGCTTAAAACTGCTAGATTATTTTCTATTAAATGCTTCTAAACTACGTGTTACACAGCATCCCAATTGTTTCATGGGAAGGAGAAGTGGACAAAATAATCTTTAAATGCAAGTGGAAAAACAGAAGAATAAATATCTATTAATAGCCAAGAAAATAAAGGAAAAGGAGATTTCTTGGGAGAACTTTCCTTAGCAGATATTGGCTTGGGAATAAACAAATACATTAGTAGAACAGAACGCTCCGAATGCAAATTCCAGGATATACGAAAATTTGCTGTATGGCAATGGTGGTATTTCAATTCATTTGGAAGAGTAGGGTTCCTTTAATAAATGTTGATTTCTCAATTGGCTGCCCTTATTTTTTAAAAAAAATAAAAACTTAAAGTTGGATTTCAGCCTCATGCTATAAACAAAAATAAATCCCAAGCATACTACATGCAACTATAAAAAGTTAAATCCTAGAAAAAAAATGTAGAAAGTGACATTGGTCATTTAGGGGTTTATAAGACTCCTCCAGCCAAGACAGGAAACAGAACTAGGAAAGAAAATATAAGCATATTTGAACCAATGAGCATTAAAATATATTCAGTGGCAACAAACACCATAATCTAAATCATTCAGAAAGACTAAGATAAAGAAAAGTATCTGTGATCCATAAGATAAAGTATATGATATGTTCTTACAGTATGATCTTACAATGTGCTCTTACAAATTATTAAGACAGAAGACATAATAGAAATATGAGTAAATGATATGAAAAAATGCTAAATTTTACCTAGCATTAAAATAATAATGAAGTGTCACTATTAAAATACCTTCTGTGGGTGGGCATGAATGGGAAGAGGGTCTCTTTAAACTGCTGGAGGGACTGTGAATTACGTTACCATTTTTATGACAGTTATCTGGTAATATTTATATAACAATATTTTATAAGGGAGAAATCAAACCTTTAATGGATTTAACTGGGGTTTTTTTTGAAAGCTGAGAGCACTGCTATCCAACAGAAAATACAAGTCACAAATGCTAACCACATATGTAATTTTAATTTTGTAACAGCTACATTTCAAAAATAAAAACAGGTAAAATTAATTATAGTAATATATTTAATTTAATCCAGTAAGTGCAATATATTTAATCCATATAAAATGTAATCCATATAAAATGTAATCCATATAAAAATGACTGAGAGATTTTATATTCTACTTTTTTGTACTAAATCTTTAAAAACTAGTGTGCGTGTGTTTGTTTGTTTGTTTTGCGGTATGCAGGCCTCTCACTGTTGTGACCTCTCCCGTTGCGGAGCACAGGCTCTGGACGCGCAGGCCCAGCCGCTCCGCGGCATGTGGGATCTTCCTGGACCGGAGCACGAACCTGCGTCCCCTGCATCGGCACGCGGACTCAACCACTGCGCCACCAGGGAAGCCCTTTTTTTTTTTTTTTTTTAGTGTGTGTTTTTAGATTTCCAGCACATCTCAGTTTGAACCAGCTGTATTTCAAGTGCTCAAGAGCCACCTTATCTAGTGTATACAGTGTTAGGCAGCATGGTTCAGTGTTTTTTGCCCATCAGCAGACAGAATGTATGTAAGATTTCATTGATCTGACATCACAGAACAAATCTGCATTCTACACCCTTGTCAGGGAATGCAATTTTGAGCTCACTGTCATTTATTATCAAAATCTTCTATGACACAACTAACATGTAACAATAACTATCAAAATTTATAACTACACCAACCTGCTTGAATGTGCTTTTATTTAGCAACATTCAGTTATGTGGATTCGGACAGGAAGAATACAATTGGATAGACTTATGTAGGGTTGCTGTTTTATCAAGCAGGTATGACAAAAAGAGGTGGGTGAGAGTTGAAGCATATGCAAAGATATGATTGTAATAGTGATGCATTGATTCCAATTTGGATAAAAAGGACGGGATGATCAACAAAAAATAAAGCCATGGAATAATCTAGCATTGAAACAAAGTTTCTATGAAATATGAAAAGTTTTAGAAACAAAGTTTCTAAAGAAATATGTTATTTTCCATTAACATTGATGCTTAGGGAGAGAAGGAGGTGGGGAGAGGGAAAAGGAATGAAGGAGGAGAAGGAAGGGGAGGAGAGGAGGAGGAAGAAGCACTCTGGAAACATGGAAAAAGAGAAGGAAAGCAGTAAGAGAAAAAATGAAACAGAATATTTAAACACATAAGAAAATCTATACATTAAAATGTGTTCCTAATGGAATTTATGGAACTTGTCTTTGAAACTTTTCACAGGAGAAAATCCCCTTTGGTGTAGTGCTATTAGCTTTTGAGTACAAATAAATCATTATAGCAGCACAGATCTTAAAACAAAAAAATAAATACATAAATAAAATTCTTTCCTTGCCCCACATCTCCTGCAGTGGCTACTTCCTTTCTACACTCTGGCAGCCACGCTTTAAAAAGTTGTCTACATGGCGTGCACATCCTCATCTACCTTCACCCTTCAACTCTCATCCCCTCTACTAAAGCTACTTACTTCTCTCTCTAAGGTCATCTTAAGTTTCATGGTGCCAGATCCATTGGCTAAATTTCAGTCCTCAATTTACCTGACCTATTCAAAGAATCTGAGTCAGTTCACCATTCTTGCCTTCCCCAAACATTTTATTCTTGAATTCTTGCCGTTTTACTCTTATTTTCCTCCTTTTCTCTTTAGCCTCTCCTCAATCATATTGGGTAACTCCTCTCGCTCTATCAATGCTTTAAATGTTTGCTTTACATGGTTCTTTATCCTGGGTCATCTTTTCTTTCTACTCTAAACTCTTTTTTTTCTGTTATCTTATTTACTGATGCAGTTTTAAAGACTGTATTTTCCCCAATTTTATATCTCCAGCCTGAACTGCCTTTCTGAGCTCCAGATCATAATATCAAATGTTTACTTGACATCGCTACAAATATAATATACGCAAAATTGCAATTGGATGTTCTCATGCCCTTACCGTTTCCTCCTGCTCTTTCAATCTTTTCCATTGGAGTAAACGACAGCTTTATGACCCTCCAAGTTTTCCATGCCACAAACCTAAGATTGATTCTTCACATCTCTTTCCCCCTCAGGTTCTATATCTCCTACTATACTACAAAAAGTATGTAAGTAATAGTTCTTAATAAACATGTCCACTTCTCCCTATATTTTACTGGTTGATAAACTCCTAATTGTTCAAAACCTTTCCATTGTTGACCTCTTCCAATTTGTTGTACCAAAAGCAGGTTACATGATCTTTTTTTTTTAGGTTATAAATTCTCTTTTTATTTTCACCTTCATTGATTTAGAAGGTGATTCAGAAGAAGAATAGCCTTTCCTGTGATCTTCTAAAAACCAAAATCTAGTGATGTCACGCTTCTGTTTTAAAACTCTTCAATAGCTACTCATTATATTTACTTAGGGGACTTTGCTCACAGATTTATGTAATTTAGTTTCCGTTTACTTTTCCAGCTTCTTCTTCTGCAACTCTCCCCGTGGCTCATTATGAGACTGTGAATGTACCCTTGTCAAAACTTGAAAATCTTTTATCATTCTGAGCCTAAGTCCTTCATCTACATCACTACACTTAATTGATCACACCTGAACTTCATTAATTTGTGCCTATCTCCCCCAGTTTGGTAAGAGCACACTGAATTTAATCTTGTTTTCCAAGATGATCATTAACCCCATTATTGACATATCATCTGTAAACTAATGAGGATGCTAAACTTTCTACTCTATTTCTAAAAAAATATCTTAATCAAGGACCAATCTCTGA
The DNA here is from genome assembly GCF_005190385.1 of Monodon monoceros. Taxonomy (NCBI): domain Eukaryota; kingdom Metazoa; phylum Chordata; class Mammalia; order Artiodactyla; family Monodontidae; genus Monodon; species Monodon monoceros. Next base: position 19,077,204 of record NW_021703777.1, on the reverse strand, counting down.
AGTACAACGCTGATTACACGGCTCCAGATTGACATTAACCCACTGACAGTGTATATAAAGTTTTCACAATTGCCTGTCAGTGATGCTATTTTTCATCATATGCCGGGGGATTGCGATAATAGTAAATTATGCTGCTTTGGTATCTTCTCTTCCTTTTTTTACCAAGATAAATGTCATAAGCATCCTCTCTGTGTGCCTCAATTTCAATACATTTTAAAAATTTGTCAGAAACAGTATGCTGTAAATTTTTCAGATAAATAAAAACAGAAATAACAAAACAAAAAGTCTATTGCTAAATTTTATAATTAACATAATTCTGTAACTATAGTACATAATGCAAAACTCTAGACTTCTTAACAGTGCTTAATTCTTATAATATTAACCTTTGAATGAAGTATTTCCTCACCAACTATAGAGACTTCAAGTTTAGAGACAAAAATAGCTGCATGCAGTTTCTTCAAATATCAACAATAAAGCCAGAAAACTCCAAATATTCTTATCTAGAGGAACACAAGACTTACTCATAAGGCACCCTACTTTCAGCACATAAAAGGAATAGACCTAATTCTCAGATTGTTTAACTTTCAATGGAAGATGCACAGAAGACATCACTTTAACAATAATAACGACTTTCTAAAAGAGAAGAAGCTTATGTGAACAGGAGTGGCAGTGTTTGAGAAATAAAGTTATTCTAACCCAAACTCTTTTTTTTCCTCCAAAGAAGAGAAGCTCATTCAAATTAGTCCATGTAAAGAGAAGGTCATTGCAAGGACGCCACAGGCATTTCATGAACAGACAGTATCAGAACAAGTGCAGCTGGGTCTTACTTGGTCTGGAAATGGGAAGTCAGAAACTAAAACTCCTCCCTTTGTCTTTCAGTGCTCCTTAATTCTCTCTTCTCGTCTTCTTTCTAATTATCCACCTTGCACATGAGTCAACTAGCTGTCAGTCTCTACTGTATATCATCAAACATCGACCTTCCACTGACAACAGTCTCATTATCTCTTGTTTGAAAGAAGGGCTTGGTTGAGCCCAACAAACCTTTAAATGTGTGTGCCAGACAACACACATCACCGGTCATTAAGCAGTCCATGGACTGGCTGCCTTTGAATCAAGTGCCTATTCTTGGCCAAAGTAACTGTTTCTGGAATCTGGGCTGTCCATGGTTCTACCCATTTTACATAGGTATGGATGGACAGGATATGATAAAGGAAGGGTCCTCTGGTCTACAGAGAAGTGCCTGGAGTAGTGAAAGTTCTAAACTCTTACTGAAAAGTAATGAGGAAATTAAGGAAATTATCCCCTTAATTGAAATCAAAGTAGATTTTTGCTTCAGTTTTATCTCACTCACTTTCCCAACTGTGACCCAATAGTTCACGAATTGTATTAAAACTGTAGTTGTCTCCTGAGATTTTTTAATTACATGGGTCTACTAAATCTAAATAAAATGTGATTGGCCAATGTAGAAAATGTATAAATTTTCGGGATTCTTCACACAGCCACAAGAAATACTCTACAACATTGGTCCCCCAAACTTTTTGGCACCAGGGACCGCTTTCGTGGAAGGCAATATTTCTGCTGGCTGGGCAGGGGGCAGGGTGGTCCAGGCGGTAATGCGAGCGATGGGGAGCGGCAGTGAAGTGTCCCCTTGCTCCCCTCCTGCTGTGCGGCCCAGTTCCTAACAGGCTGCGGACCACTAACGGTCCACGGCCTGGGGGTTGGGGAGCCCTGCTCTACAATGTGTCATTCCAGTTCCATGATTTTATAGAATCCTACCACTTTGATATGATTTGTTTCTCCATATCTTTGATGTTGGTGCTTCACCCTCCACCCCAAACCCTAAAACAAAACTTACACGTTTTTTTAGGAAATGAAAGAACACAATGAATTATTAAATGTTTTCATATGATTATATGGAACAATATAACTTCCTGTCCAAAGTAGGTGCTAATCCTCTGATGCTCTCAACTATCAAGGTAATGTGATATCCATATATTATGAATTCAAAGTAGAAACGTAATAAATGGTAGCTATTAAAAGAAGGCCAAAATTTCAAGTGGTCTGACACTATGTTTTCTTCTGAAAGTTAGACATGATCCTAAGGATAAATTCAAACAAAAAGGGAATGAGGATATTGATCCCGACCAAAGGATGAAGTTTACACCTCAGCGTAGATCATGACCAAACGAAATCAGGCAAATGAAATTCCAAGTCAGGAACTGTTCTTACACTTTTCTGTATGTCTTCCTTATAAAATGGAACACATAAATCATGAAGCAATGAGAATTACTAATATGGAAAAGAGGTACAGGAGCTTAAAAGAAAGGAAAATATGGCACATGGTTAATATGATAAAACAAAACTTATTTTAATAAACTGGAGCAAAGAAAATCTTATAAAATACCACAAGGCAATGATGAATTACTTCTCATGATTACAAAGGGAAGTGGTCTTTCTGGATTATCTCAATTTGGAAGCAACAATGATATTTCTGTTCAGTGGTAAAGGTCTAAAAGGCTCATTATTTTTCTCTGAGTCAAAAATAAATACAGGAGGGTATAAGTCCATACAATATCTGTTATTTTCACCACCTGGACTATTTCAGTGTCTGCAGTAAAACTTAGATACCATTCTTTACATTTAAAACAGGAAAGAATTACAAGGCCATATAATAACTTATTTTTAAATAATAACTTCCAGAATGTTTGTCCTTCCTATTCTTATTTCATAGTTGTCTCCAAAATTACTATAAGGTATTCTATAATTTATAAAGAAAGTAATAAAATAGCAGCTGTAACTTAGATGATCGGGTAAAAGCCATTTAAATCCTCAAAACATGTGATTTATATTTGGCAGGAATGATATTCTTTACATTGGATTTTTTTTAACCCAACAGTAAATATTTTGGCAAAATAGATCTTCCATCTTCTTATAATTTGATGAAGTATCCCACAATTTTATGTTTGATGCTTATTTTTTTCACATACATTTATTTTTTTTTAATTGGGTCACAATTGGTACTCTGTGATATGGGGAAATAAAACACACTCTCATTTTGTCCTCTTAAATTCCCGCTTTATTCTTTCCTGTAACTGCCCTAGTTTAAACCCTTTTAATCCATCTATCCTTAGTTATTCTCATTGTGGATTCCTTCTTTTTCTCCTCTCAGAACTATTAACCACACTATTTCCCCAAGATTATGACAATATCTTACTACAGAAGTCACACTCCCAAATTTTTTTAGTGTGGGAGTTTGATGGCTTCATTCTTTTAAGTTTCTCCCCAAGTCACCATGAGGCAGCTTCTCAATAAGAACTCTATCTTTTACATGTAAATATGACACTACTGACCAATGACCAAGGAAGTAAAACTAACACGTATCAAGCAATTACTCTTTGCTATGGCACCCTGAAAAGCACTTCACATGCATTTTCTCCTTTAATCCTCAAAAACATTCTTTCAAATAAATGTTGCTTTGTACCCTCTTTTGCTTTTTTAATGGACCAGTTGGGATAATGACAGATTAATTGATTTATCCAAGATCGCAAAGCACATATGCAATGAAGCTGGACTGAAGCAGTCTGAGCCCAGAGGCCATCATAAGTAGGGTATGATCACCTAAAGCACATGTTCAGATACATGTGGCAAGAAAGGCCCCTCTGCTACCCCAAGTACGACGCCCAGTAGGCTGTTGTGTACGCCTGAAATCCTAAGCAAGTAAATATTACAGAATTATCCCATATTAAAGTAAAAAAGGCCCTGAGAGAGCTACCTCTCTTTAAAATCTCAGCATAAGTAAGCTTATCTCAGAACCTTTCTCGCTGGTCTGAAGAAAGCAAGTTTTACCAGCCACTAGAGTTAAATAGGGTATTTCCCTGGTAGGAGAAATCTACCTTGTTGGCTATGTTGGAAGACTGTAGTTAGAGTAAAGAGCTTCAAATCTTCAAGAACTTTAGGACACAAAGGAAAGACCTAGACAAACCATGTTTCTCACAAGCAAAGATGCAGTCCATCAGACCACAGTTTTCAGAAAGTTAATGTTCAACATTTAGAAAGTTAACATATTAAGATGTGAGACAGGACAGATGCTTTCTGCTTTTAACCTAACAACTGATCTCTCTCTTCATCAGAGGCATCAAATAATATTAATAAAAAATACAAAAACTACGGGGTAGGGAGCAATCTGTGCTTTAATAAACAGTCCTTACTGAAGGTAGCAGTTTAAATTTAAACAATCATTAGTTTTGGAATAAAACAAGGAAGGAATTTCTCTTTTGGACATTAGTGGACAGTATCTAGTTAAACATAAAGCCAGAAAATAAAGTCTAAGCGGAATTTTCACCACTGTGCACCATTTTCACACTGTCTTAGTTCTGGGTATCATATCTTTTCTGCTTCCATTAAAGGACAAGTTGGACACTCAAAGATTTCTCTGATGGCAGTAAACACAAGATATTGTCATTACAAATACACAATACACCTAATGCTAGACATATAATCTTCATAGGCATGAAACTGTATTTACCACTTTAAACTGTGTTTGCCCATTTTACACTCATATCACTACACAAGTCTTGGGGGTGGGCAGGTAAAGATTGTTGGTGAAATGATGAACAGGATCTTCAAATAGTTATTGGTTATGGGACTGTGGGCAAATCACTCCCTGAGTCTCAGTTTTCTCATGTCTAAAATGAGGCAGTTGGACTAACTGACCCTTAATGTGTCACATTAAGCCAAAGTCTAAGATGCTGTGGAGACACTTGCCCAAAGCAGAGACAGAGGTCACACGGAAAGGTATCCATTTTTTAAAAAAGGATTAATCAGAAATAGTTCTTTTAGAATACTTTTCATATCTAGGAATGGCATGGGTTAATAACAAAAAGATAGCTCAGTATAAGAGAAGTGTCATTACCTGAGCCAGATGAGGAGACAAATGAAGCAAGTAATAAATACCATATTGGAAGGACCAAAGGAGATGGGGGGAAACGCATGGGAGGAACAGGGATACTCAGGATGAGACAAAAGTTGGTTCACATCACTCCAGCATTATTCACAATAGCAAATACCTCAAAGTATTACTTGAGTATTAAGTGAAATAATAGTCATGTTCTGGCTAAAGTGCTCCATCTAGAAGTTTGAAACAAATTGTAGCTGATTCTATTTAACTAAATTGTTCAGTTGAAATTACAAAAGAGCTAACCTACTCAAGGTTCAAAAGACAAGGCTGGTTTATTTACTGAACCAAGCACAGATGCAGTCCATCAGACCAGTTTTCAGAATAATGTTTAACATTTAGAAAGTTAACGTATTAAGATATAATTCCTTTCTTGCCATTTCCATTGCCACAAATACCCCCATTTTAACTGAAAAGCAGTCTTTTAAAATTTATATATGAAAAAAAACACTTGCCAAGAGAAACAGCTAAAGCCATAATTTCATTACTTAACAAAATGCTAATAAGCTATGAGAAACTCCATTCAGCAAATTAATAGAATTTCACTCAGATTTTCTTATCGCACATCTCAGTGTGAACATCTCCAGGAATCTTAATATCCAAGTGAAGCCTTTTCTTTTTCATTTTCAAAACTGAACACTTTTTATAATCAGTGTACAATTCACAAATGCATTTGACATACTTCAAAAAGGAATGAAAACAAGTGCCTTAACTTATGTTTGACCCGTAAATGCATTTATGTATTCAACCGAACGGATTGCTTTTCCTTTCAACAAGTTAAGAAAATCTGTGTTTCGAGGAGTTTTTACAGAAAGTAACCTGTCTGATTAGTAGGTCACAGGCCAAATTTACCGGATTGGATTTTGGGAGACCCGGCAGGTAAACGGACGATGCTACCAAAGGGCAGGTTTGCCATGTTGACAAAAGTTTTAGGCTGATGCGTAACTTTAAAACACGTTCCAAGCTGATTTTAGAAACTAGAGGAGCCTGTCCCGGGTGCTCGGGAAAGTTCCAGCTACTCAGAAGCTGCGGCACCGGCGGTGGCACGCCGCCCAGACTCAAGGAGCGCTCCCACCGCGTCGCGTCCCGATTCCCCCGGCAAGGAGCCCCCGACAGAAGCCGGCTGCGCGGCGGAGCGGCAGCCGTGGTCCCGCGGCCTCGAGGCGCACAGTCTCCGCGGGACCCCGGGGCGGGCTGGCCTCCTTCCGGCCGCCCGGCCGCGCGCACACCCACCTCGGGGCGCTGGGCCGCCTGCGGGCCATTCCCGACTCCCGCCCGCCCGGCCCGGCGCTGCTGGCAGCATCGCGGCTGCTGAAGCCCGGGCGCCTGGACAGGTGCCCGCCGAGCCCGGCCTCTCCTGGTCTGAGGTTTTCCGCGAGCTGGTCTCCGTGCCCCCAACCGTCCTCAGCCCGCTTCCCACCGCGGCGGCTGCGGCCGAGGTCCCGGAAACGCAGCCCCGGGGCGCGGGCCTCAGGGCGAGGGCTCGCCACGCTGGGCGCCCCGCGGAAGTGAAACTGCTCAAGGGCTTGCTCGGGCCTCCTTTTTAGGACGCTTTGGTTTCTCCTAACACTCTCTGGTCCTGTTCCCGCCTCATCTTTTCACTCAGGACATTTTTTGAGCTAGGTTACCTGTTCCTGTAGCCCTTCTTGTCCCATTCAAGGGCTTCCACGATGCTTCCACTTCCAGGAACAGGGATACCAGAAGTAGACACTTGCTGGAAAAGGGGACTAAGAGATATAGACATACAGATATGGATGTATCAGTAAAGGTATAAAGATGTGGATGTAGATATATAGTTGGTTTTTTTGTTTGTTTGGAGGGTTTTTTGGGTTGGTTCACTGTTTGTTTCTGATATTGCATTTTGCCCAGAAATTTTAAGCTAGAGCCATAAATTATAAAATGATTTTTAAATCCTAAAAATTTATTTCCTATTCCTGCTCCAAGTCAGAACCGGACCTAGTAAAAAAAATAATAAGTTATGGATCTAAATAGGTCCTTTGTTTGTTTGTTTGCTTTAAAGACTGTGAAATACTTAAGAGTTTCCCCCAGAGCCTTAAAATAAATGTCCCTTGTTCTCTCAAGGATCTCTAAATTACTAATTTACGTTCTGATGTTAAAAATATTTTTGAAGATCAATTTGAAGTTTTGGTAATCGTTCACGCCTAAATGTTCCTCTCCCTCTTTTTAGAAAAAAAAACCTAGGAGGGAGGCTTGTGTAGCAATTATTTATCTCACAAAGTCTTTTTTAGAAAATCAACTGTCAAAGTATCAAAATGTTAAACTTTTCTTTCACATAACTGTACTTTTTTACATTTTATACCATAATGAAGTAAACTTGGAGAAATGTCAGCAAATTTTGAAAACTATTATAGGTATCTTTATCCGCTTTCCAATTGTTCCTTTAACCTCATTATTAACTTTAAGTTGATTTCCTGTATTTGAAATAATGGAGCAAAAGATATTATCTAATTTATGAAATAATATCATATTGACAAGTTTACTGTCTTCTACAAACGCCTGTTTACCAACAGACTGCAGTACAATAAGGTAAAGACAGGGGGTTTGGATTGCAGGGTGCATATAAACTCTTGGTCAAGAGTTCCAGGAATTCAGTTCTCAGGAAAGCATAGTCTTCTTAAACCAATCCACTGGGGAGACAATGCCCTAAGTGATGTATCTTCTCCACAAAAGATACTGTGACAAAGATTTTTGTTTTGTTTTGTTTTGGTTTTTTTCGCGGTTGCGGCCTCTCCCGTTGCAGAGCACAGGCTCCGGACACGCAGGCTCAGCGGCCATGGCTCACGGGCCCAGCCACTCCGCAGCACGTGGGATCTTCCCAGACCGGGGCACAAACCCGTGTCCCCTGCATCGGCAGGCGGACTCTCAACCACTGCGCCACCAGGGAAGCCCTGACAAAGATTCTGAGGAGAAAGTGATATACACATTCCAGCTCCCGCTCCCCTGTTAAGTGTCCACATCTTCAAAGGCATCCCAGTTTGTTCTACGGAAATACACAATGCTCATTCCCCCCGCCCCCAGCACACAAAGATTTGCAAAGAAGGATAGTCTTTAGATAGCAAACTGTATCTGTCACATGTCTGAAGAACCCCGGACTGGAAGTCAGAAGGCTGCGGATGCCATCTTGACTCTCCACCTCACTATCTGGGCAAGCGGGGCAATTCTCAATATTTCTGAGCCTTGCATAATCTCAGCTAAATGAGGAAATTGGAATAATTATATTCGAGTCTCTGCCAGCTATACAATTTTATGACGCTGTCTCCTCTAATACACATAGAAGACTTACAGTACATAGGATAATTAAGTATGTTTTCAGATGCTCACTTCCACAATTTATACCCATATGATCCTGGTAAAATAAAAACAAAAATGTGTTTAAAATCATGGGCTGTTTTTTAAAACTACTTCATTGGTTAAGACTTTGTGCTAGAAAATCTTTAAAAATCTACTAAAGTTCAAAAATTATTCTAGGTTTGTTTTTGTTTCAGGTACGGAATGAGAACATAGCTCTTGTTCAAAAGTTATGAGGTAACAGCTTAGCCCCTTTACTTATTCGTTCACTCTTGTTTTATTAATGTTGCTGTTAACAGCTACTCTGTTTTGTTTTAAGTATTCTATGTGCCAAGCACTATGTAAGCGTTTCACAGTGTTCCTGTCATTTGGTTCTCAAAACAATGTGGCTTTAACTGTATTTTACAAATGAGGAATCTGGGTTTTAAAAGTTTTAAGTGGCAGAGCTGGAATTCAATCCCAGATCTGACCCTATAGCCTTCCCTCTTAGTTAGAAGCCTTCTCTTCCTTTTAAGGTCACATAAAGTTATTGCTAAAAATTACATGGACATCATAGGCAAGGTTATACATATACATATCAAAAAATTGCTTTTGTTTTCCTACTCACTTTCCCACAGAGCAAAAATCTCATAGAAATGAGCATCTATCTCCTTAAAAATAGGCATGAACCGTACTCATAATTCATTACAACATTGGCACTATTGGTTGAGACTATGTAGACATTGTTTTCACAAAGAAAAGAAAATGTGTGGAGACGACACACACAGAGGCCGTGACCTAAGTCTTACATGTATTCTAACTTTGCCTATGCATTTACAAAAAGATATTTTAGAAATGTTTTCACTCATTTTGGTCTTGTTTCTTAGTGTCAAACACAACTTTAGTCACAGTTGACTTTATTTTCCCCCTACTTTCTCCCCTAAGGAAATGATACTGCCTGAAATGCTGGGTTATCTGTTGGTTCACACTTGTTCTCAGGGAAGAGGCACTTAGTAATTCTCACACTGAGATGCTTTTTCAGGCAGAATGCTACCAGCAGTGTGTAATAGCAGGTTTCTGATTTTTCCTCTATTATACAATGACCAAAAATGCTAGCCACAGTTGGTTTCTAGTTTCTCAATATATCAAACTCTTGGATCTATTGATTTTCTTCCCTTGCATTCTTTTTCTCTAGCAGCATATTGACAGCCTCAGTATTATTACTCTACTCGGAAGAAATTATAAGGGTCTCACACTGACGCTATGTTCCAATAACTGGATGTCTGAGGCTGTTTTGACTGTTGCCCTGTTGCAATTGCAGTGGCTGATTTCTTGTGCCCTTGCAGACTGGATGCTTTTGCTAATTCTGCTGGTTTTATTTCTACTTTTAGATTCTGGATCCCTTTAAAGAACAAAACAGGTTCTTTCCTAATGCAGCAAACTATTGTAAAAGTGAAAGAGTACTTTGCTTCTTCATGGCTATTTATTATTGGAGAATTTTCCTCTCGAAGGACATGTCCAGATCTTTAGACACTGAATTATATTATTCTTATAGAGTGTTATTATACATCTTATTTTCTAGTTCAAAACTAGATCAAATACTAGGAAGGTACGAAGGAATTTCTTAGCAATAATACTTTCTTTGTTGTTGCTGCTGGGAGGCTTTCTTCATTTTCTTATCCTTCCTCACATTTAACTGACTTCTTTCATACTAATCTAATTGTGTGATGGGCCCCCTAAAGATGTCCACATATGAATCCCCAGAACCTGTGTATTTATTACCTTACATTCCATGGAAGGCGGAATTAAGTTAAGGATATTGAGATGGGAAGAGTAGCCTGGATTACCCAGGTGAGCCAATGTAATTACACGAGCACTTATAAGATGGAAGCAGGAGAGTCAGAGAAGAGACAGGATGAGGAAGCAGAGATTGGAGTAAAATATGCTTTGAATAACGTGAGGAAGGGGCCACAAGCCAAGGAATGTAGGTCTCCTCCAGAAGCTGGAAAAGACAAGGAAATAGATTCCCCTACAGAGACTCCAAAAGGAACCAGCTCTGCTGACGCCTGTCTTTGAGCCCAGTGAGACGGATTTTGAACTTCTGACCTCCCAAACTGTAGGATAATAAATTAGTGTTGTTTTAAGCTACTAAGTTTTTGGTAGTTTGTTAGAGTAGCAACAGAAAGCTGACACCAACCTACGGCGATAAATTGAGTGTTTGGAGACATTCATTAATAAGGAAAAAATTTTACATTCTTCTAAATGAACATAAAGAATATACAATTCCCTTTAGCATTAATTTGCTAAGTCCCTATGGAATAATATTTCACTGTTAATTGGTGGATGTGGTAGCTCTCTGATATGCCTTCCTGCAGGGCTGTTTGCATCATGTACTTGTTTCTTCTCTTGGTTGTGTAGATGTGCTGAATCTTCACTTTTCTGTTCAATTGAGGATGCCTTGTGGAACTAATCAAGTTGTTTTCTGCTTGTGCCATAGCTGATACCACCACACCCACTGCCACCCATCCTCACCCCTGCCTGTGCTAACAAGTGAAAGTGAGTTTGCTGGAACGGAGCTTGATTACTATATCTGAGTTTTAAGAAACTATACTATAAAATGTTTAAATGTAAAAAAATCTAAAATTCTCTATTTCTCTTTTTGCTTGTTTTGGCTTTCTTTGAGAACTCTGATAATTTGCTTCTGTATTTACCCTATAATTATTGATTAGATAAGGTTTTCAGTCCCACTCCGTACCCTACATATAATGTTTTCCTTAGCACCTAACTCACCACAGGTCTCTCAATAGCTGAAACTGTTAGCTTCAATCCACAGGATCGATAAAAGGAGACACTGCTCTTCACATTTTCATTATTCACTTATTTATTCATTTATTAAGTCATTCAAAGAGATTTTTGTAAGTGCTTATCATATCCAAGATACAGTGCTGGACACTGGACATACACTGATGAAAAGATACAGCCCTTGCTTCCAAAAACTCTGCCTTCTAGATATTGTGCTTCAGTTTTTGTGGAGAGTTGTATCAGATAAAGTAATACTAAATGGTTCTATAGTAATTGAAAAATAACTTTGGACAACTGGATGGGTCAAGGATATTCTTGTAAGCAATGTGATTATTGGGGCAGTTTCCGTTATAAATAAATCATAGTAAAGAAACATTGAATTTGGGAGTTTGGAACTAGAAGACAACAACAGGAAGCGGTTTGGAAGCAAGTTTCAACAGGAAGAGAAGCAAAGATAATGTTTCAGCCAATGGTGTAACTAGCTATTAGTGTGCTTAGGGCAGGTTCTAATAATTGTGCCCCTTGACACCGTCCAAAAATTAGAAGAGCATATAGAAGGTATTTCCCACATCTACCACACAATTTCAAAAGGCAGTGAATAGCCTGTTAACAGTTTAGAAGAGAAGATAATGCAGACAGTTATTTGAGGGAAGTGAAGTAAGTTTCCTGCTAAAGTCCCTATCATCTTGGATTATGATGTGAAAAGCAAGTCATTGCAATCAATGTCTGAAACACTCATTCAGAGAAGAAAAAGCAGTTAACATAACTGACTCAACAAAGAGCTAAAAAGGGATATCAGAACAGAAAATGGCATTTTATGGTGAGAATTCTCACTAAAAAATTGAGTTTTCATTTTCCAAAAGCAAATAACATAAATGTTGGTGCCATGAAACCAATACCAAGAGAATTGTAGGTCTTCTGAGAGTTCATTTTGCTTCTTTCCTGTGGCTAGTGCATTCCCCACCTCCCGAGAGACCAGCTGTGTGGTCCCAATTCGTCTTTTTAAGAGGACAGCCATGGAGGACTTCTGCCCTCATGAGTCATCTGAGATTTCAGGACAGAGGGCTCTCAATGTCACAGGCTCTACATTCTCTTGCTAGACCTCAAGTAGAGTTCATGGATCCCAAGCCTTTGAGAATAGCTATGGGAAATCTCAGGCCATCATTATTGGGATCAATGAAAAATATTTCTCCATTAAGATCTCCTGGAATCAAAAACATCATGTATGCTTTTGAAGGAAAGAGAAGACATTATTAAGGGGTGATTTCTTTGTGACTCTAGGTCAAATATACATAGGAGAGGGATGTTGAAAACTATATTGAGAGAAGATAGATAAGAGTTTAAGTCACGGATATAGCTACCTCCCTGGAGGTTGCTTGAATAGCCACAGAAACAGTGGAAGTTAGGGGTATGATAAATTTGTCTAATGGCTAGAGATGTGAATGGGAGAGCACTCTGAAAAATTTTGCTGAGGGATCTAAGAAATATATTTAGTCTTGTGCCACTGCAAATATTTTGCATAAGTTTTCTTACATTTGTTTCCTACTGAAAAAAAAATCTGCCTTTTATTTTGGAAATGACTGAAAGTAATATTGCAAGTAACTCAAATAGAAGAAAATAAATTTAAAAATTTAAGATTAAAAATAAAAGTTATTTTTTACACTATAAATACATACTGAGCATCTTCTATGTGTATAATATTCTAATAATGATATATAAATGATGGACATTTCATATGCTAAAGTATATAATTCATAAAATTATCCTAATAGTATAATAATTAAGTTAACAAAAATTCGACTTAAAAATAAAAGATTTTTGTTTTATAGGCACAATGAATACTTGTCATGAAATAGCACTAAGGAATTTGAAAAAAAAAAGTGAATAATCAAAATAATTATGATGGATTATTATCCAGTCAGTCAGCAACTATATATTGAGTTACCTACTATGTGTCATAATTTCTATTCTTAGAGTGTGTTCCATAAGACAAATAATAGAAATTGTAATAAAGTATAGAGTATTCCAACATTGTAACAGAGAAGATATAATATTATTATCGAGCAGGCACTGGGTTCTTTGGGGTATTTAGAGGATTAGGGCATGCACAGGAAGGTTAGCCTAGCCTTACAGTGAGTAAAACTCTCCCTGAGGATCAATTATCCCCAGGCCTGACCAATTTAAAATAATTAAAATATAATCTCAAAGGTAAGCTCAATTCAGGAAAAGGCAAGTGCTCCTTGGTGCACTGAAACTATTTTCACAAGTGAATTCCAACCTACACCAAAACAAACAAAAAATTATAATAGATCAGTAAAGCTACTGTACCCTAGAGCTAAGTATGTCACTTTTTTTCTAAATCTACTGTAACTTATTCATTATTATAATACCTTTAGCAAGTGGTAAATTTTTTTCAGTCTTCTCTTGAAACTCTGAATGAAGTGGACAGGTACCAGCAGTGTTGATAGTTGCCCCTTTTATACCTTTCGTACTTAGTAAAATGGGATCTGATGTCAGTGACTAACTGGTAGAATGCAATTTATCTTGCCACCAAGTTCTTTTTTCATCAAAAATACTGCCTTAAAGAAGAAAGAGTGAAGCTACATATGAGGTAGGCGTGTTATTTTTTTTCACCCTTTGCAGAAGTACATATTACACAAGGGTACGGTGGTTCCCTCCCACACAAGAAAACCACTGAGAATGGTCTAGTAGGAGTCTCTTAGGATGCTTTCTATTCCCTGGAGGAGACCTAGCTACCTAATTCCTATTCAGACACAAGGGGAGAAGAGATCCACTGTCTGATATGTGTCCCAGCGAACTAGAAATCACAATACAGATCAGTTGAAGACTTGTGGCCACTTCGTGACTCTGAAATAGGCTCCTTAGTGAACTCACCTACGGTACAGATTAACCCTGATTTAACCATTACACCTGTCTGTCAGAAGCTAAAGGGGATTCCCTCCTTGGGCTTAAGAGTGGATTCGCCTATAAACCTGATTATATGATCTGACAGAATGGACTACACCTTCCTGTGACTTGCTGTCCCCTGTGCTTATTCTCATTTTTACCATAAAAACACTTATACAGTTTATTCTTACTGATTTTAATATAGCCTTCCTATAATAAAATGTAAGCCCCTCAAAGGATCTTATTCATTTTTCTATCCCTAGGGCTATCATAGTTCTAAGCATAGAATAGGTGACTGACTATATAAAAATTAATGTGTCTGCTGAATTAATTACTGTGAGAACTATTCGAAACACATGGTTGAACAAGAAGGGTCCCAGGTCTCAAAGAGCTTACAGCCTAATGAAGAAGGCAGATATGTAAACTAATGATAATTTAATTCACAAAGAAGTAAGCCCTAAATAAAGCTGCAAACAAATTGTTTAAGCCCGAAATGGAAGAGGTGGTTAAATATCATTAGGGAGACTTCTGAGCAAAGCAAGTTTTGGGGTTTGGCGCAGTAAGATTGGGGTTTATTTCCACAGGCAGCTTATTTCCACAAAGAGATGAGAGAGGTACAATGAGGGAGCAGCTGTGAGTTACTTCTAAACTTTGGACTTTTATTATTTAAACAGCTTCACTGCTGGTAGCACGGTTTAAGGTTTTATCAGAAGTCATGTATTAGCCTGAACTCTTTTGTATGCACATGATAGAATCCCAGCCCAAATCAGGTTATGTAAAATGGGACATTTTAACAGATCATGTGACCAAACTGTGGGAAGAGGAGTGGTGTACCTGGGCCTTGCGGAAAACTGAAATAAGGGACTGTTCTCTCTCCCTCTACTTCTTTTCTCTTATTGTAGAACAGCTGCCTCGAAATGTTGAAAACCTGCTCAGCTGAGGCAAAATGAGTAGGCTTGAGAGTTGCTCTCTGGTATCAAGTTTAGAAAATCATGAGGCACAAATGTTCACAGCAGCATTATCCATAAGAGTCAAAAAGTGGAAACAATCCAAATGTCCATCAACTGATGAATGGATTAGAAAAAGGTGGTATAACATACAATGGAATATTACCCTGCAATATAAAGAATGAAGTACTCATACATACTATAACAGGGAATCATTATGTCAAGTTAAAGAAGCCACTCGCCAAAGACCACATGCTGTTATCATTTATACGGTATCATTTATACCACATGCTCTTATCATTCTATTTATATGGAATGTCCAGAATAGGCAAGTCCTTAGGGACAAAAAGTAGATTAGTGATTGCCAAGGGGCTGGGGTTAGGGGCAGATGGAGAGTGAATGCTGAGCCCAGGGTTTTTTTTTCAGGGTGACGTAAATTATTCTAAAATTAGATATTGGAAGTGATTGTGGGACTCTGTGAATATACTAATAATGACTGGATTATACTCTTCAAAAGGGTGAATTTTATGGTATGTGAATTATATCTCAATAAACCTATTATAAAAAATTCATAAAGAAGGGCTTTAATTTAATTAAATTAATTCAAGACCTAAATTAATTCCAGAGCTAATCTTTGCAGTTAGGCAGGGAGATGTGGAGTGTGCTGAGTCAGCTTCCTGAGGTCAGGTGCTTGAGATCATCAACAATAGGTGGAGGAGGAGTTAGGACATGTTAAAAGAGGGTCACACAAATTCAGAGCACATGGTTGGATTAGAAAAAAACATTTCCCAGGAAAAGGTAGACATTTTTCCCAGAAGGAGGCAAGAAGGGATGTGGGTAGATTAAAAAATAAATGTCTACTATAAAAGATCAGCTTGAAAAACCTAGTGACTTTAGCAGTTGGCCCAGTTACTGCATGCGGTGGCATACACTTCTTAATTCTGTGGCACTCACCTCTCAACCTCTGGGAGTATGGGCTAAGGACAACTCACAACTGTCCTCTCTCCAGAAATTGCCCTTGGCAAAAAGAAGTTGCCTTGCTCAAGGTTACTCATCTTGCCTACAAGACAACCTGTATCCAGGAGTACAATAGCTCCGGTGGAAGTTCAATGTGGAAGTGCAAGGGCTGGACTCCTTACCCAAGTGGGAAAACTTTGGAGGGTCATCTAGCATGAGAACTCCCCAAAGTATGGCCTGAGGTCTCTGCTGCAACTGCTTCTTTGTTCAGCTTCTTCCTGTGTCCAGTCGTACTTCCCTTATCACTTGCATGTATTGTTCCTAAGACTATTTCTCAACAAACCTCCTGCATGTAAATATCACAATGTATTCCCCAGAGAACCTGTGACAGTTGGTACCAGGAATGGCCCTAGGAAGCAGACCTAAAAGTAAAATTTGGAGCTGGATCTCACTCCAGGCCTGAGGACATCATCACTGGCACCGAGAGCTCCTGGCACGTGGTTTCAGTGTAATTGCTAATTTTTGTTTTCAGTGGTGAACTGGGACGGGATGCCAGTGGAAAGGATGAGTTGATGAGTACAATACCTCAGGCACATGAGAGGTTTGGGAAAAATAGTAATGATAAGGACTATGCAATTGGATAGCTGTAGAAAGAGCCATTGGTGCATTGAAGGAAGAAAACGAAGGCTGAGGCTGACTGATCACCAATATAAAACAAATTGTGAAAGACAGAGGGCCTCCTAGGCAGCATATAAAGAATAAAGAGATTCTCATCTGCTGTACCTGAAGGTCAGAGAAGGCTTAGGATCAGGGCCAACACTTGATTTTATGAGTAGCAGAACTCCAGAGAAGTTTGAATTCTCAATCCCAACAAGTCTGCTATGCCAAGATCAGGGCTCTAATTGGGAAGGAATGGACCCTGAAACTTGAGATGGTGATAGCTGAGTCCCTGGGTTGATGCACCTAGAAAATTTTAATCTCTGGATTCCTCTGAACTCTCTGTGCCCAGAGAAGTACACCACTTCTCAAGATAAAGGCCAGCACTTCCTCCTTGCTTGACAATAATACACAAGCTTGTGCCTTAAAAGGTAAGATCCCTTCTCATGTTTCATCTCCACTCCTCTCTTGGCCACCATATTAATAAGCAGGGTCTAGCTACAACATAACCAGGTAAAGGGAGAGGTGGGCCCCCTAAAGGAAGAAAGGGTCTGTAAGTCAAAGGAGTTGGAAGAGCTAGCCAACATATACCAGCAAGATTCAGGACTGGATCCTAAAGGAGATGAATGAAGTCAAGTGAAACATAAAGCTGGATAATGGAGAGTGTTTCAATATGGGTTCATCTTCTTGATATAGGATTTAACATGCTGGAAAGCCTCGGGAGATGGAGATGGTGCTACTACACTGCTTAGTTGGAACTTCGAAGCTTGGAAAAATTGATGGCTCTTGTTACATGAAGCAGAACTGCTATGGCAAATGGTAGAACAAGGGGCTTAAAAGTTCAGATAGGCTTGCTAGAGAGAATATATTACAGTAGACAGAAGCTCGTGAGAGGACTATGTTTTATAGAGAGGCCCAGGGGACACTCTGTTTATCAAAGTGATAAAGAATGCGTTACTGAGGGGGGAACCAGAATTGTTAAGAAGCTTAGTAGCAGTTGTCCTCCAAAGGCCAGGGCTTTTGCATAAGGAGGATCCCAGGAAGTAAAGGGGATGATAAAAATCCCAAAATAATCAATCCAATATTTTAACCACCAGAAACAAAATGGACACAATACATGTAATTAGCAGCAAGACTGGCATGACAAATGGGGGAGCCTGACCTTCAGAGACCTATGGAGATGACTAATAGAACATAGAGCTCCTGGGATGAAAAAACATGGCAGCCAGCAAAGATACTGTTCAATCTATAGATTGCTCAAACTATACTGAAGAAAAATAGCTTTCAGACCTGAGCCATTTCACAGATTTGGAAACCACTGAATGAAAGAGATACCTAGAAAGAAGAACCCTGTATCATCAAATCAAGTTTTCATGGTAACGATTCCCCTAGTCCTTGTCTAAATTATCCTATAGCCATTTACTTAGGTATTGTGTGCTGGAGAAATTCTTGAGTGTCCTACTGAACTCACATGCAATGCAGACCACCACTGATTTAAACATTACATGTGTTCATCAGAAGCTAAATGGGATTTCTTCCTTGGATATGAGAGTAGATTTTCCTCTAAATCTCAGAGGAGGGGGAACTGAAAATATTTGCCCAGGTGGATTTCAGAATTGCTATGAACGAATGACTGCTATGCTGTACACACACCACCACCACCCTTGAATAGAAGTATTAATTTAAATTATCCTGCTCCTATCTCATGATTGTATGTTTGCGTTGGGGTTGGGGTGGGTGGAGGGAGCAGATAATTTTTAGTTTACAGTGCTCTGTAATCAAGATAAGGCACTTAAAAAGTTATCTGAGGCCCTGGTGGCGCATTGGTTGAGAGTCCGCCTGCCGATGCAGGGGGCACGGGTTCGTGCCCCGGTCCGGGAGGATCCCACGTGCCGCGGAGCGGCTGGGCCTGTGGGCCATGGCCGCTGGGCCTGCGCGTCCGGAGCCAGTGCTCCGCGGCGGGAGAGGCCACAGCGGTGAGAGGCCCGCGTACCGCAAAAAAAAAAAAAAAAAAAAAAGTTATCTGAGGGTTGTCACACCAGGAGCCTCAGCCATACTTGGACTCAGTTTAGTTGATGATATTCTGAACATTAAGCCTAAGTTTCAAGCCTGTGTCTGAGGCTGTCATGGAATGACATTGCGGATCTTAGGAAGGGCTGAATATATTTTTCATGTTAGGGGAATATGAATCATCAGAGGCCAGAGGGACACCTGTGGTAGCTGTTATATTGGTGGCCCACTAATGCACCAGCCCTTCTGGTATATATGCCCTCATTTAGTTCTTTTTGACATTGACTCAGGGGTTGGCCATTTAACTATCTTTGACCAATGGAACATTAACAAACTAAATACAAGCAGAGGCTTAATAAAGGCTTGCATATTGGGGTTTGCACTGTAATGCTCTCTCTTGAAAAGCTGAGCTACTACTTAAAGGGATCTAGCTTCCCTGATAGATAGACCATGTGATAAAGAGAAATATCCAGCCAATCCCTAGTTATTCCATCCATCACAGCTAAGGAGTGAGACATGAGTAAAGAAGCCATTCTGGATATTCAAGCAACAGTAGTCACCATTTGGAACAGAAGAACCACCCACCTAAGCCCAGCTCAGACTGCAGAATAGTAAGAAATAACAAATTGTAAGCCACTAAGATTTGAGGTCGTTTGTTTATGCAGCAATAAATAATTCAAACACTTTTATAAAGATCTGTGGATAGTGCAGGCACAGAAAATAACATAGTTGGTTATTGACAGACTGGAGTCATTTAAGCATAGTACTTAATTCTCAGTCTAATTTAAAATATAGCATAGGGCTTCCCTGGTGGCGCAGTGGTTGAGAGTCCGCCTGTCGATGCAGGGGACAGGGGTTCATGCCCCAGTCTGGGAAGATCCCACATGCCGCGGAGTGGCTGGGCCCGTGAGCCATGGCCGCTGAGCCTGCGCGTCCGGAGCCTGTGCTCCACAACGGGAGAGGCCACAACAGTGAGAGGCCCACATACCGCAAAACAAAACAAAACAACAACAACAAAAATATAGCATAGGCTTCCAGGGAACTGAGTTATAAAATAAGCAAGTTCCCATGTATAAGAAGATCACAGCCATCATTTATTCAATGTCCTGAGTTTAAGTTCCATTAAAAAGATGGTAAAATTTGTATTGGCCAAGGAACTGGGATAAAAGAGGATAAGTTAAACTGAATAAATAGGGTAAATATGATTATAGATAACAAGAAAATAGAATCATAGAAAAAGAAATAATTCACTTTCATATTCCAAGTATTTAACCCACATAAGCATATACAATCATTAAAAAGTTAAAACATTTGATTTCCGGTAGAAACAATAAGAAATTTATACTATAAACTAAAGCAGTTGATGTTTTCAGACATTGAGGGTAGGGACTATGGTTGTCTTTCCATTTCTGTGGCCTTAGCACCTCCTGTAGTATCTAAAATAAAGTAAATATTCAATAAATATTTGTTGAATTAATAATTGAACATTGAGAAAGAGGCCCTGTTGGGCTTTCTGATGTGTGCTTGGGCAGAGAACTGGCCCCACCACCAAAAATCATCCTCATTACCACCTCACTACTACTTCAGTCAATAAAAGAGAGCTGGGAGAGATAGAGAACATAGCTGTCTTTCCTTCCCTTACTTTTTCCCAGGGGGGCATCTCCTGCCAGAAATTAAGTGAAAACCCTGATCATTTTCATCCTCTACTAGGTCAAGGCAAATGTCTATCTCACCTCTGAAATCTGGCTCACCATTCAACCTGCAGAGCAACTTACGCTGCTAAGCTGTGCTGAAGATAAGGAGGCAACAGAATGATGGCAGCCACTATGGAGAACAGTATGGAGGTTCCCTAAAAAACTAAACATAGAACTGCCATACGAGCCAGCAATCCCACTACTGGGCGTATACCCTGAGAAAAAATAATTCAAAAAGACACATGCACCCCAATATTCATTGCAGCACTATTTACAATAGCCAGGTCATGGAAGCAACCTAAATGTCCATTGACAGATGCATGGATAAAGAAGATGTGGTATATACACACACACACACACACACACACACACACACACACAGGAATATTATTCACCCATAAAAAGGAACAAAATTGGGTTATTTGTAGAGATGTAGATGGGCCTAGACACTGTCATACAGAGTGAAGTAAGGCAGAACGAGAAAGACAAATGTGGTATATTAATGCATATATGTGGAATCTAGAAAAATAGTACAGATGAACCAGTTTGCAAGGCAGAAATAGAGACACAGTTGTAGAGAACAAACATATGGAAACCAAGGCGGGAAAGGGGGTGTGTCGGATGAATTGGGAGATTGGGATTGACATATATACACAAATACGTATGAAATAGATAGCTAATGAGAATCTGCTGTATAGCACAGGGAACTCTACTTCACTTTGCTGTATCGTAGATACGAACACAACATTGTAAAACAACTATACCCCAATAAAAATAAAAAAAATAAAAGAATGATGGCAGAGTGGAGAAGAGGTGGCAGGAAAGCATCCTGAACTCCCTATGTTTTTCATACAAATGTATCTACATTTTTGCAGAGTTGGGTGGTCACCACAGACCTGGGTAACATTGAACCATCTTTCCAGTATTCCTCAGGAGAGATGCCCATGAAATGATAGACCCCAGTAATAAAAGTCTATGGGTTGGACCATCTGTGGCAGGAGCTAAGGGTGGGGGCCTGTGGAAGAATTCAAGCCAGAGACAAATTTCCCTCATCAGGGAACAGTTTCCTTCAACCTCTAGAGGAATCTTCAGGTGAAAAACTTCTTAACTTAAAGTCATAAATACGACTAACCTGAAAAATGTGTAATAAAAATAATGAAATGCTTCCCCTATGTTTTCAGATATTTTGAAATCTCTGAATATCCTGTGTATATCTACATTGCTCCATATCCACTGCTATCCCATGAGCACAAGCCTGGATTACTACGAAAGGCTTGTAACTAATCTTGCTGCTTCTATCCTGTCCTTTACAATTAATTCTCTACTCATTAGCTAAACATAACCAGTCCTGTTTCTCTTTCACTAAGCAAGCAAACAAATGAAAAACCACCAACGGCTTCCTATTATAGAGAAAGTAAAAGGTCCATAGACCTTCCAGGACTTCAAGGACCTCTGTGATTTGAGTCCTGCCCGTCAGCAAAATGTAATCTTTCAACACTCTCTGTTTCCCTTTTAACGCTCCAGCTACACTATCCTCCTTCCTATGCCTCAAACATGTCAAGCCTGTTATTCCTATGCTCTACACTGAAGTCTTTGCAAGCCTTCATTTTCTCATCAATTAAATTTCAACTCAAATGTCACTACAGAAGCTTCTTTTTTTCCAGTATATTGTTGTTCCCACCCCTGTCACTCTCTATAGTACCTCACGGGAAGTCTAAGTGAACTGGTACCTTAATCGGACCCAGTGGCACAGAAATACACTATGAAATAAATTTTAAAATATATAACCATAAGGCAAGATGAAGTTCAGGTTATGCTAATAAGGTAGACCTTTAAGTGCTAAAATACCACCTACCTCCAATCTGAAATGGTATATAGGTGAGCCTGCAGTTCTACAATCCTTAAACCTATTCCCTTAGAGCCTCCAGAGCTCTTCAAACATGGGCACACCTCTTAGTAACAGGAGGGACATGAAGGAGACACATTCACTCACTACTTCATTTCCTTTTTTTATGGCAACAATCAGTTATTTGTCTATAAATCTATTTACCTATGAATATGATTATTGTTGTCTCCCATATCAAAGCATTAGCTCTATGAAGGCAGAGATTTTTTCTTTTGTTTTTTCAATCACTCCCTACCCAGTGCATAGAACTGCATCTAGCACAAATGTAGACGGATGAATTAATATATTAAAATTTGGGTTCAGAGAGAAAAACGAGGTTTTATTCTAAAGCACACAGTAGCCCAGAAGTCCAGAATAAATCCATGGGTATCTTGAGCAAAGTGTCAGATAATAATTAAGTGCCCTTGATTTTGCTTCCTTCAGATAACTCCTGAGGAAGAGTGATAAAGCACGCAGTACAGAATCAGGCATTCTCCGTCCACTGACCAGCAGTGTTCAATAGTAACAATCCCACCATCATTTCCAAAACCTGAGATCATCACACCAATAATCCCTAAAACTACTTTAGTATTTAATTTGGACCCATATCAAAATATCTTTTTTTATTCTAGTGGAAATGTTAGATGAAAGTTGGCTCTTGCTTATTGAGAAAATTCATCCATATTTCCAATTTCTGCAAATACTTTCCTAACTTGCTAGCAAGTTACTTACTTTGAGACATGTTTCACTAGAAGTTTTGAAATGCAATAGTTTGTGTAGCTTAAATGGCATTGGACTGACAATTAAGAGATCTGGGAGGGATTTTTATTTTGCTATTTATAATAAGTTTGGTATTGGCCTTTGGAATCATTTTATTTAGCCTGAATTTCACCTTCTGCAAAATGAGATGCTTGGACCAGGAGTTTTCTATGTTTCCTTTATGCTCTTAAAATCAAAGATTGAAATGTAGGTCAGACATCCAATTTGAAATTGATGATGAAAAGTTAACAGTTTCCCCTTCTCCAGTTAAATATCAACCAATGCATCAAAGAAAGTAAGAAACAGGAAAAGCCCAGCTTCAAATAAATTATGTGTCAAGCAAAGCCCAAAACCACAAATAAGCTGTGGAGAAAAAAGTAGAGGTAGGGTATTTACAGCAGTTGGTCACCAAAAAAAACCGTAAGATGATATTTTTATGGTAAAAAGAGTACACTGAATAAAAACTACTCTTGTTTGCAACTGTTGGGCATAGGAGAAAAAGTTGGCAACAAAATTTTCCCTGACATGAATATGTCGTATATTTGAGAAGCAGAGAACAACAGGGTCAAACAAAGAATTAGTTAGAAAGCCCCACTGAGAAGAAACAGTCTGTCCACAGGGTACATAGGAGAAGGGGCAGATAAGACTTTTGCACTATAAAAAGATATGCCAAAAAAGATCTGCCTGTGTATTAGATTGGGAGAAATAAAGACTACTTTTGCATCATATGTAAAGTAATCATTAATCCAGATCAAATCACAGGTCCCTTCCCAGGTGAAATTCCTCAAATATATGAACAAGAAAAATCACCTCACATAAGGATGCATACATACAAAAATAATGAGTAAAACAGGAGAAAAGGAATAGAAAGCAAGACAGATAATGAAAACTCACCAGACAAATATTGCCAAGAAACAATGAAAATGGAAACAAAATATCTTGGAATTAATATTCCAGAATCTTAATGAAGTAAACCTCCTGTTAATTAGGAATATAAAACATGGACACAAGACTTCAGAAAAGATATTAAGATATGAGGAAAAGATAAAACATAGATTATCTATGTTAAGGAAAGAAGTAAAAGGAAAAAATTAAATCACAATTGAAATAAAAGTAAAACTGGAAGCAATATAAAAAAATAAAAGCTGCTGAAAATATGTAAGGTACATAGAGAACAGGAATAAGTAAAACAAACCAAAAAGAATGGAAATGAAGAGTTAAAATACAGAAGGAAAACTTTAGTTAGGAAAGCCAGAAGAAAAATATTCAATATAGGCATAATTAGAGTCCCAAAGTAAATGAACAAATAAATATTTAAAGATTCCATTGAAGAAAAATTTCCAGATAACATTGGAACTATATGTTGAAATGGCATACCATATCTGAGAATAATCAAAACTAGATATATTGTAGTTGTATCCATGTTGCTGCGAATGGCATTATTTTGTTCTTTTCTATGGCTGAGTAGTATTCCATTGTGTATATGTGTATATATATCACATCTTCTTTATCCATTCATCTGTCAATAGACATTTAGGTTGTTTCCATGTCTTGGCTATTGTGAATAGCGCTGATATGAATATAAGGGTGTGTGTGTCTTTTTGGATTAGAGTGTAGTCTGGATATATGCCCAGGAGTGGGATTGCTGGATCATATAGAAGTTCTGTTTTTCGTTTTCTGAGGAACTTCCATACTGTTTTCCACAGTGGCTGCCCCAACTTACATTCCCACCAACAGTGTAGAAGTGTTCCCTTTTCTCCACATCCTCTCCAGCACTTGTTATTTGTAGAGTTTTGATTATGGCCATTCTGATTGGCGTGAGGTTACCTCATTGTAGTTGTGGTTTGCATTTCTCTAATAATTAGTGATGTTGAACATCTTTTCATGCACCTACTGGCCATTTGCATTTCTTCTCTGGAGAAATGTCTATTTAGGTCTTCTGCCCATTTTTCGATTGGGTTGTTTGCTTTTTTATTGTTGAGTTCTATAAGCTGTTTGTATATTTTGGAAATTAAGCCCTTGTCAGTCACATCATTTGCAAGTATTTTCTCCCATTCTGTAGGTTGTCGTTTTTTGTTTTTTTTTTTAATGGTTTCCTTTGCTGTGCAAAAGCTTGTAAGTTTGATTAGGTCTCATTTGTTTATTATCATACTAAGGTCCCATTTGTTTATTATTGTACTAGATATCATACATAGGTCTCATTTGTTTATTATCATACTAAGTGAAGTAAGCCAGAAAGAAAAGACAAATACCATATGATATCACTTATATGTGGAATCTAAAATGTGACACAAATGAACCTATCTACAAAACAGAAACAGACTCATGGACAGAGAACAGACTTGTGGTTGCCAAGGGAGAGGGGTTGGAGGAGCAGATGTAAGCTATAATATATGGGATGGATAAACAGCAAGGTCCACTGTATAGCACAGAGAACTACATTCAGTATCCTATGATAAACCATAATGGAAAAGAATATTAAAAAATAATGTATATATATGTATAACTGAATCACTTTGCTGTACAGCAGAAATTAACACATTGTAAATCAACTATACTTAAATTTGAAAAAACACTAGATATATTGGAATAAAGTTTCTAAACTTCAAAGATAGAAAGTATTCCTTTAAAGTTTAATACATGTAAAAGGGGAGGTGGAAATATCAGGCTGCCTTCACATTTTTCCTCAGCAATATTAAACACAAGAAGACAAGGGTATTATATATTTAATTTTCACCCAAGAATGTCATGCACAGCTGAACTTTAATATAAATGCAATAAACAAATATTTTTCAAAATAAAAGCACTCACTTCTGGCAGCCAGATTTTGCCAACAGATCAGAAAAAGTCCACAGGCAAGGAGTAATACGTGTTTGTTCTTGGCGTGTACATGCATGCAATTATTTCCTAATTTATAGTACCTGGAAGTCAAATAATATCACTTAATGTTGATTTTTAAAATGTAAATATAGTAGTACAAAGGTAGCTAAAACCAAAAATAATATAGTAAACTCGATTTGTTAGATTGGGAGAAGGTTGAGAAGGGAGGACATGGAAATTATATTATTGTTACTAATACAGAAGTAATGCAATCTAAATATGCAGTGTATAAAAGTAATATATAAACTTATAGATATAATAAAAAATCATTTTTTCAGAGGAAACAATGCAAATCACTACAGGGTGAAAGATTTTTAAAAAGCAAAGTTATATAAGCAGAAGGCATAGTATAAAATAATATGCCAAATTAAACTCAAATTTCTCTAAAATATCAATGAAAGTAAGTGGCCTAACTTCTTTAAAGTAAAATATGTTAATACAGTGAAAAATAAAATTGTGAGCTATATACAAGAAGCAATGAAAACAATCTGATTTGGAAAGATTAAAAATAAAATACTGGGCAAAGTACAAGGGCAAACAAAATGAAAGTAAGGATCATAACAATGTTGAATTCAAGCCAGAAAACAGTCAATGAGACAGACAGAGAAACAGACAGAGACAGAGAGAGAGAGATGGGGTCGGGAGGTGGGAGGTTAGTAATTTGAAAACAGAGAATACACTTTCTTTTCAAGTGGCATGAAAACACTCATTAAAATTCATATCTTAGACTGAAAAAGAAGCCTCAACAAATTCCAAAATGTAAATAATGTATTCATTATCTGGGATATAATAAAATTGGAAATTATTAACAAAACCAGAAATCAAAAACAGTCTAGCATCTAGAGGTTTTGAAACAATACAATTTTTCTTATCTTGGTTTAAATAAGAAACCCAAAGGGAAATTCCAGAACATTCAGGAAGGTTGTGGGGGAGTTAGAGGGAGTGGTACAAACCAGAAACCACAACCTGTGGAATACAGCTAAAGTGAAGCTGAGAAGAAGAGGCACAGTCTTAAAAAAAATACAAGAAAGAATGCAAATAGATGAAGAGAGCTTTCAAGGTAATGAGTCAGAAAAAGAGCAAGAAAATGAACCTCAAAAAGCAGAAGTGATGAAGTTTAAAATTAAAGTAAAAATTACTGAGGCAGGAATACCACCACTAGCCATGTCATAGTAGCTGAATCAGACTAACCCCTACACCCCTACTAATTACAACTGCAAATCTAAATAAGTACTTTAAATGCTGTTTTTTGTTTGTTTGGTTGGTTGGTTTTGTTTTTTTTTTCAGGACATTGGAGAACAGGACAATATGTACATGAGGAGCCAAATCCTTAGGAGAATAGAATAGCAGGAGAGCAGTAAGCTCTATATTAGATGCCACACACCCCCTTGGGCACTTGTTCTTTTTCACCATACAGTAATAGGTGCAGAAGGGCAGGAAGTAAGTTAGAGCTTGCAGCCATCTCACTGGGCCTGGGAAACAGAATTCAAAGTTCAAGATTATCAAGGTTACTAAGACTGATGGCTAAAATTTCAGAAAAATCAAGTCACAGAAAAATGAATCCAATAGACAGATCACAGATCACAATTTTTCCTAGATACATTTACAAATTCCTAAACTGAATGCACAGAACTTTATGTTCAGAAACCAAGCAGAAAGTGGCTGCTAAGTGGCAAAACTTTAAGCAGGAATTCTCATGGTCTCCAAGTACTGAGGAGATAAAAATTAGAGTTCAGGGTCTGCAGGAGAAAAGAAGCCATGAGAAACACCTCAGGCTTTACACTGAGAATCCAGAAAAGCTATTACCTTTAACTAAATGCAGCTTGGAAATAGCCTTAACTAGTTCAAGATACACTGACCTTACTCAGTTTGACTACTAAAAAACAACAACAACAACAAAAAAAAAACCTAAATTCTACCCATTGGAAGATAGTGTCAACCAGAACCTCTACAATTTTTTGTAAGCAATATCCAGTATTTAATAAAGTTTAACAGTCTTATCAAGAAATAGGTACAAATGTCCAAAACCAAGAGAAAACATGCACATGCAAGGCAACAGGAAAACATGCTAGGTTAATCTCGCTTTTTGAGTTATACACTTAGACCTTTAAGTACCTATAATTAATATGTTTAAAAAATTAATAAATAAAAATTTTCCTCAGAATAACTGCATCTCTGTAAAATAAATAAAATAAAAATCTTAAAGCTGAAAAATGTTAAACCTTAAAGCTCAAAAATTATCTGAAATTAATAATTAAATAGATTTAACTACAGATTAAGGTTTCAGCAAATAGGAAGAAAATAGGTTTATATAAAACTGATTGAAAAACAGACAGAAAAAAGGGGTGGTGGAGACATAGTGATGATAAAACTTCCTAAAAGCCAATGGAGTCCCAGGAAATGACAAAAGAGAGGAAAGAAAAGACATAATATTTGAGAAGATAATGATGCTTGAGAATTTTCCAAAACAAATGAAAGATATCAAACCACAAATTCAAGAACTTCTATAAAACCAATCATGAAAAACAAAGAAAAAAATTACTCAGAGCCACATCATGGGAAAAATTGCTTGAAACAAAACACAAAAGCAGCCAGAGGAAAAAAAAGACACAATACTTCCAAAAGAACACCTATATTTCAACAGCTGGTTATACAACAGAAAATATGGAAGCCTGATGATAATGAAATATCATCTTTTAAATGATAATAGAACATTTTTGTCATTCCAGAACAATATAATTAACAAAAATATCATTCAAAAATAAAAGCAAATAAAAATATTTTCAGGCAAAAAAAAAAAATCCTGGTTTTATCACCAGTAGACCCACAATAAAATATATTCTAAAGAAAGTTCCATAGGGAGAAAGAAAATTATACTAGATAAAACCACAGCAATGCAGGAAGGTAAAAAAAGATGAGTAGAAAGTGTATTTATGTAAATCTAAATGAGTATGTAAAATAGTAATTATATTTGAAGTTTCAAATATGTATGAAAATAAAACACATAAAAAGTTAATACAAAAAACAAGAGAAGATAAATAGGATTAAAATGTCCTGATAACCTTGCCTTGTCCGTGGAGTGCTATTACTAATTTAAGATAGACTATGATGAATAAGTGCTTCATGTTGACTTGGGCCATGGGCCATAGTTTGATGACCCCTGGTTGAAAGCATTTACTAATAAAGTAGCAAAAACTGTGTAGCATGTTTAACTATAAACCAAATAAGGGGAGGAAATAGAATATTTTTTAAAATTAATTTAAAAAGCAGATGGGATGCAAAAAATAAGAAATAAAAATTTAGATTTAAACACAAATGGTTGTGCTTTAAATGTGTTTAAATGTAAATTGCATAATATCCCAAAGAAATAAAAATTGTTAGACTGTATCTTAAAATAACAATATTTTTGTTAATTACAACTGATTCACATTATATCTGAGGACACAGGTAGGCTGAAAATAAAAGGATGGAAATATAAATACCATGCAAACACTAACAAAAGGAAAGTGTTTAATATCTAGTACTAATATCTAACAAAGCTGCCTTTAAAGAAAGAAGCACTATACAAGATCAAGAAGGATATTTCATAATAACAATAGGGTCAGTAGAGCAGGACGATATAACAACTTTAAATTTGTTTACATGGAATTTTCTAGGTTTTTTCCTATATTTTTCTATATATTTCTAGCAAAATATATAAAGCAAAATGGGCAGAACTCAAAGGAGAGATAGTCAAATCAATAAACACAAGAGATTTAAGTACACTCTCTTGTTACTGATGGCACAAGCAAATCAAAAATCACTAAGAATATAAAATTTTTGAAAAACACAATTAACAGAAACACAATTTTGACCTAATTTACATAAATCCAATATAAACCAAGGAGCTGCAGAACACACTGCCTTTTCAAACCCACATGGATCATTTGCCAAAATGGTGAATGTGCTGGCCATAAAGCAAATTTTAAAAAATATCAGTGGACTTACATAATTCAGAGACTTTTCTCCAACAACGGTGGAGTTAAGCTAAAACTGAATGAGAGGCAGTAAACCCCCCAAATTCGGGGGAAATTTAGCAACACACATATAAATAACATGTGGGTAAATGAAAAATCACAAAAGTAATTAGAAAATATTTCAAACTAAAAGAAAATGAAAATACAATATATTGTACAGCAGAAACTAACAGAACATTGTAAAGCAACTTATCCCAATAAAAATTTTTTTAATAAATTTAAAGAGTAAATAAAAAGACAGGGAAAGAAAAAAAAAAAACCTTGTGGGATGCAGCTAAAGATTTGCTTATAAGAAAATTTATAACCTTAAATGTATATATTAGAAATTAACAAGAGCTGAAATTTAGTAATTCAAGTATCTATTTTAAGAAACAAAAACAGCAAATTCAATCCCAAGAATATATAAAACAGGAAATAACAATGGTAAGAACAGAAATCAATTAAAGCAAAAAACAAAATTATGAAAGGAAAACTTTTCAAACCAAACATTAGTTCTTTCAAACAACTAGTAAAACAGATAAATTCTTAGCATAAGAGAAGAAAGAAAAAATTAAAGAACATAAATTACTAATTTCAGGAATTAAAAATGGAATATCATTAGTGATTCTATCAATATTTACATAACTGTAAAAATGTAATGTAAAAAACTTTTTGCCAAGAAATACAATCAGGTAGGTAAAATGAACAAAGTCCTTGGTAAATGCTGGCACATAGTCTCAGATATGATACTATGGTGATAGGACTTAGAGCCTAAGGGAAAATCACTCACAGAAGCAACAGAGAAAACTCTTCTGAACAAGGAAGAAAATTAATAGGCAAATAAATAAATAACTTTGCAGATGAGGAAGTGAAGTTGAGGGAGTTTTCCTAGTGGCTTCTGTTTCCTCTGTGAGAGGGAAGGCAGGATAATGTTAAATGAAATGAGTAGAAAAAAAAAAAAACTTGACATAAGTTTTGAAGGTATAGAAAGACAAGGGAGGGTCATAGACCTGAGGGGATGAGAGGACGGTGAAGCAATGGATGGCTTTCTGGAGAATAATATAGGAAAAGACACATGCACATGCGTGCACACACACATGCACACACACACACAAAACCTTTACGCTGAGCATACCATTTGTCCACAACTCCCAATTTCAGTAATTTACACTTAGAAAATAGAAGTATCTACAGCATTTTTACACATTTCAATGCATTTTTATACTTCTGGAAAAATCTAAATGCTACAAATAGATGAATATTTACTGACATAGTAAGATGTTTGTGATTGCTAAGGAAAAAGGAAAAAAGTAAACTAGAAAGAGTTTGAAACTATATATGCTATATGATATAATATGAAATTATATATGCAATATGACAAAAAGTGTAATAGAAAAAAAGACACATACCAAAACTCCTAAGTGTTTATGAGACATTCAGAGTTTTCTCTTCTTCTCTGAGTTTCAGTATTTTCCAAATTTTCTGATTTGAACACATATTACTTCAGTAATTAAGGGTAAATGTTATTTTGATTGAATAATTTAAATATAGATTAAGATCCACTCAAAGAAAGAAATGGCACAAATTTTAAACATAAGGGTAGTTTTTAAAAAGACAATTTTCCCTATGAAACATCAGACGACTAACTCACTCTCTGCTCGTATAGAAAAATAAGCAAATAAAAAAGGAAATACATGTGAAAAAAAGTCTTTATTTTGTTTAATGTCATTTAGGGCTTCTTCAACAACCCAAAAAGTAATTTACCAACTGCTCCACTATGACTGAAAATAATGAAGGAAACTATTGCTCTTGTAGTTGATTTGAATCTAAGAAATGCCTGAATAACTAATTGAATGCTTCGATTTTCGATTTGATGTTTGGTGTTGTAGAGACAGTGTTAAAAGAAGAGCTTACTCATTGGAAATGTCTCAAAATAAGGCTTCCTCTTAATTTTGTAGGGGAAATGCAAGATGTTTACTATATAACACTTTCTGAAAAGCTTCTGTTCAATAATCTTCCAATAAGTAACTACAATGATTACAAAAGACACTCAACATTGTCCTATCACCTATATTAGAACTAAAGATTTCCTGATTTTCTTTTTGTTTTTATTGCTCTTCTTAAAAGTTCCAACTCTATGGAAATAGAATGAAAGCTCTGAGATAGATGGATGTTGTTTTGTTCAAGGATGTAGCCTGACTGTCTAGAGTAGTAACTTGCCCATAGCAGGGCCACATAAAAGTTGTTGAATGAATGACATAGTTTCAGGCATATGAAGATTAGTACTTGCTAAGTTCTTCTCTCTCTCTCAGCATACTTTTCCCACTGTTGTACTCCAGTTTTCAGTTTTATGTTTGTTCCAAATTTAATTTAACTTCTGTTGTTACTGAGAAGATCTGATAAGCAAATAAGTTAATAATAGTGCTACATGAGTTTAAAGAAAGTTATAAGTTATTGAAGAGACTGGCAGATGCTTTCTTTGTGTATTGACAAAATTGGGTGAGGGTATAAAGTGTAGAAAACACAATTTGAATTGGACTTTTACAGAATGCCTTGTTAAAACATTTTTTACAATTGCACAGTGTTTGGGTAATCATATTAGTTTTCGCTGGAAAAGTACACAAATAACATAGGGAAATAAATTTTTTAAAAATCTGTTTTCATTCTTCCTTAATTTAATTATTGTTTCTAGCTCTAAATAGATGCATGGAACAGCCACTTATCTTTAAATAAAAATCTTTAGCATTAAGAAAAAGTTCAGTCTAGACCATTTAACTGCTGTTAACTATCAGTATGCAGGGCGTGCACACATCTGGGAGAACTGTGAATTTCAGCATACCTATTTTCCTTTGCAGGGTATATGATAACATCTTAATATATTTTCCATTGGAAACTAACTTCAGATAAAATAAATTTTCTGTCTGAATATATAATAAATGAATCACTCTTTGAAAGAGATATATAAATAACAGATCAGGTCTCCCACATTGCTGCCATGTATTATTAATTAAAAAATAAAGATCAGATCTACATTGAAAAATACATCATGGTATCTCGGCTGCAATGAGTCTTAACAGTGGGGTTACATTTTATAGGCAACGAAGTGGACTTTTATCACATTCATGATGGCTCAAGACCTTTGACCACCTTCTTTCCCCCATTTATTTATTTTTGGCTGCGTTGGGTCTTCATTGCTGCATGCGGGCTTTCTCTAGTTGCGGCAAGCAGGGGCTACTCTTCGTTGCGGTGCGTGGGCTTCTCATTGCGGTGGCTTCTCTTGTTGCAAAGCACGGGCTCTAGGCGGGTGGGCTTCAGTAGCTGTGGCGCATGGGCTCAGTAGTTGTAGTTTACAGGCTCTAGAGCGCAGGCTCAGTAGTTGCTCCGCACCAGGTGGGATCTTCCTGGACCAGGGCTCGAACCCCTGTCCCCTGAACTGGCAGGCGGATTCTTAACCACTGTGCCACCAAGGAAGTCCTTTTTTTTTAAAATTAATTTACTTTTTTTTTTTTTTAACATTTATTTATTTTCGGCTCTGTTGGGTCTTCGTTGCTGTGCGCGGGCTCTCTCTGGTTGCAGAGAGTGGGGCTACTCTTCCTCATGGTGCGTGGGCTTCTCATTGCAGCGGCTTCTCTTGTTGCAGAGCAGGGCTCTAGGCGGGTGGGCTTCAGTAGTTGTGGCTCACGGGCTCTAGAGTGCAGGCTTAGTAGTTGTGGTGCAAGGGCATGTGGGATCTTCCCAGACCAGGGCTCGAATCCGTGTCCCCTGCACTGGCAGGCGGATTCTTAACCACTGCGCCACCAGGGAAGTCCCTTCCTTTTCAGTAATACACATACCTCTTTAAAAAATGGCCTCAGAATTCACTTTTCCTGGTAATATCCAACTCATTCCTTCTTGTAACATTTCTGGAATAAATCTCACACAAATGTGTCCACTGTGTGCTAAGAGAGTAACCTAATCTCATTCTATTTCTGAACATGGGTAGTTTCTTACTGTGATTATTGCTGCCTCTATTACCCTGAGTCTCATGGTGTGTGATGCTCCCTATACATCTCCAGTCTAATCATGAATAAACTCATATATTCGGCACCTCTGAAAAATTCTGGAATATTCTGAACATTATAACCTCCAACGGATTGCCAAAGAAAAATAAACACAACCAGTAAGAGTCAGGCTAACAAACAATGGTTGTGATATTAACAAGATTTAATTTGCCTCCAAGACTCCCGTGCCTTTTCTTTACATGAGCTCGGAAAAGCTCTCTATCCCAGTGGTCCCCAACCTTTTTGGCACCAGGGACCGGTTTCCTGGAAGACAATTTTTCCATCGACAGAGCAGGGGGGATGGTTCTACCAGTAATGCGAGCAATGGGGAGCGATGGGGAGCAATGGGGAGGGCAGATGAAGCTTCCCTTCCTGCTTGCTGCTCACCTCCTGCTGTGCGGCCCAGGTCCTAACAGGCCATGGGCTGGTAGCAGTCCGCGGCCCGGGGACTGGGGACCCTGCTCTAACCCCAACCTCTAGGTAGAAGTTCACAAGACCACATCTATCTTGTCCAATGTTATATCCTTGGTTGTTACTGTCTTTCTTTTTCACATCTCATGACACTGGGCTCTGCTTAAATTCTGGAGACCGAATTACTATTTACTGCTGCACATTTCAATTGACTGCAATTTTCTGTTTGATATACAGTATGCAAACTACTCTGGAAAGAAAAACCTGACGATAGAGTCTTATGTCTTATTTACTTAATTAATCAGGAAAAGAAATAACATGTCTGGCCACAGGTTAAGATTAATATTTGAGCTCACACAAAGAATTGGATTGCCAAATCAGATTTACATGAATACGAGATCTTATCCACTATTGACGCACACGTATCAGGCTGTTTTCTTTCCCTCCCTTGTCCCCTTATCACATAATGAAAGATGTATTAATAATAAACTTGCCATCACAGCATAAAGTTACAAGATATTGAGAAGCAGGACCACCACCCAATGACTTTATATCCTTTTCTGGGAAAAAAGTGTGTTTGGCGTTGTATGCAGGATAGTCGGATCATATTGGGCAGGAGTATGGCTGTGTTACTCTAACTGGAGATTTTATTGGTTTAAGGATATGTGTGTGGGTGCCAAATTGACAAGAGGTGAACTGTGACAATTTTATGTGTCAACTTAGGTAGGCTATGGCGCCAGTTATTTAACCAAACACTAATATAAGTGTTCCTCTGAAGGTATTCCGTAGATGCTGTTAACATCTACATCAGCTGACTTTAAGGGAAATTACACTCAACAGTGTGGGTGGGTCTCATCCAATCAGTTGACAGGCTTTATAGGGAAAAACTGAGGTTTCCCAGAGAAGAAGAAATTCTGTCTCAAGACTGTAGCATCAACTCCTGCTGGAGAGCTTCCAGCCTACGGGCCTACCCGACAAATTCCAGATTGCCAGCTCCTGTAACTGCATGAGCCAATTCCTTGCAATACATCAGCCTCTCTCTGTGTCTGTCTCTGTCTCTCTCTCCCTCTGTATGTATATGTACAGTCATGTGAAACTGACTGAAAATCATAGTTAATGGCAAAACACACTTTGCCTACTGCCTGCAAGAAGATCCACAGAAGCGTCACCCTTGACCTGCTATGAACTGTAGGATCACTTAGCAGCCCATTCCCTTCCACCTATGAGCAGGGCCACAGACACTCTATAAAAGGGTTTCACCTGCCAGAAGTTCAGGGAATCTCTCCTAGCACAAACTCATATTGACACTTTGAAAGCCAGTTGCTCCAATTCTCCTCTCAATTGTAAATTCTGCCCTTCATTTTCCTTCTTAACCCTTTGCCTGTCTTTCCTGGGCGTGGATTTTTGCTTCAACTCCCCTTTACTTCACATTGTGCAGGTGCAGATTAATCCTATTTCTTCTCAGAATCCAGCCACACAAAACACGGTCAGTGCTCCTCCAGCATGGAGGTTTCACTTTGAAATGTCCAGAGAATATCCTCCCCCACCCCCATCAGTGCCTCTATTCCTCTGTCCTTAAGCAAACAACATCCAAAAACAAAATACTTTAGGACAATAAATAACTTATCAATTTGTATTGTTACATTAAGCACATTAAATTATATACTACTTAATTTTTGAGAATTTTGAACCAGTCATAAAAGTATGTACTTGAAATCATTAGTAAAAGATGGTTCCTCACTAGTAGACCTAAAAACTGCCCACAGTCTCCTTTGTAGAATAAGATTAGAAATTATTACATGAATTACACTGCATCTTAATGGTGGAAATATGTAAGCAAATCATTGTGATGCAGCAACTTTTGTTACCGCATCACAATTATTTGCTTACACATAGTGATGTTAGAGCATAGTGAAGACTCCACTTCTACATGAGGGGTGGTACTTCAACTAGACTTTGAAAGATGATCAGGATTTTTCTAGGCAGTGACAGTGGTAAGAACATTCCAGACAGAGGGAATGCCACATTCAAAGGCAGAGTGATGTGAAAGTGTTCACTTAGCAGATGACTGGTCAGAGCACGATAATGCATGTGTGACAAGACATTAAGCTGAGGATTGGATTGTGGGGAAACTCAGACACTACAAAAATTATAGACTTTATCCCGCAGTTAATATGAAGTCATGGAAGGGTTCAATGCAGGGAGGAGACATAACAGAATAGAAAGATAATAAAAGACTAGAAGACGGCAAAACTAATTAGGAAGTCATTGCAACAGTCCAGGTGAAAGATGGTGAGCCAGTATCCACCCAGTTCCCCAAACCAGAAACCTGAGTCATCCTCAACTTCTCCCTCTGCCTCATTGAAAACAATCACCAAGTTCTGTCAGATGACCTTCCTAAATAAAAGTTGAGTTCATCCTCTCTTTTTCATCCCCACTACCATATCACTGAAAGCCAGACTCAGCTCCTATCTGAGAATCCCGTGCATGTTGGAAAACTGAGATGGTGACTAATTTTTCATCCTTCTTCCCTGTGGGTGGAGCTTGTGTTCTCTCATGGCTGCAGGCTGTATCCAGGGTGATCTGAAGACATTGGCGTGTGCTTTAGCAATTGTTGGGAAGAGAGCTGCAATAGGGCAAGAGATAACAATGAGGAAGGAATGTGGTCGTGGAGTCTTGGTGGAGATGATGTGTGACCATCTCAGTGGTCCTGGAGGCAATGACAAATGGGACATGTGACAGCAGAGAGAAGGCTCAGGGAGTGTCTGGAGAAAGCAAGATAAGACCACATTGTGAAAATAATAGTCTACAAGAAGGTTATTCCAGTCCAGAATCATGCAGAAGTGAAATAAGGTAGGAAGTCGATCCATCTACTAGGATATTATTTGAGAGTATGATCACAGAATTAAGGTAAGAATTGTACTGTTGAATTGGAGGATAAACTCATAATAAGAAACAGTAAAATTGCCTTAAGACTGAATCACTGGACTATTCATAATGGCACTTTAAGTGCCAACGGATTAAGTCAGAGCTAGTACAAGTACTGAATATCTGGACAAAAGATATAAGGAAAAACATAATGGAATCTTCCAATATCTTAGAGAACGACTTAAGAATAAAACACTTTTATGAAGAACAGATGTAGACTTCAGGAGAATAGATCTTTACATTTTCTAGAAGGCAAGAGATTATCAATGGAAAGTAATTTTGCAGTTTTTGTCATCTGATATGTGTAAAATGTCACCGTTATTTAATTAACATGTTATCTTTTAGTAAATACAAATATTTTAATATTCTGCAAGTTTTCATATATAACATCTAATCCCTTATTGTTGATTTTTCCCCCATAAATTGTTGTATTTCCCAACTACGTGTTTTACTACCATGGGGTATTATCAGGAATCTAGTACTTCCTGGTGGGGTGGAAATGACTACAATTTCAACTGGCATCATTTGGCATCCACAGTCACAGTTTCACTTATTAAAACTAGATAGTTCTTTTATCTGTGATAACTCTTACTTTTTTTTTTTTTGCGGTACGCGGGCCTCTCACTGTTGTGGCCTCTCCCGTTGTGGAGCACAGGCTCCGGACGCACAGGCTCAGCGGCCACGGCTAATGGGCCCAGCCGCTCCGCGGCATGTGGGATCCTCCTGCACCGGGGCACGAACCCGTGTCCCCTGCATCGGCAGGAGGACTCAACCACTGCGCCACCAGGGAAGCCCTTTTCAGGACATTTTAAAGAGCTGTTTCAGGTTCACAGCAAAATTAAGGAAGTACATTGATTTCCTATACATCCTCTGTTCCCATGTAAGCATAGCCTCCCCATTATCAACATCCCCCCACAAGACTGGTACATTTGCTACAACTGATGAACCTACATTGACACATCATAGTCACCCGAAGTCCATAGTTTACATTAAGGTTTGTTTTGGTGCTGTGCATTCCGTGAATTTGAACAAATCTAAAATGACATGTATCTGTCATTATGGGATCATATAGAGTATTTTCACTGCCTCGAAAATCCTTTGTGATGCATCTACTTATCCCTCCCCTAACCCCTGGCAACCACTGACATTTTTACTGTCTCTATAGTTTTGCATTTTCCAGAATGTCACATAGTTGGTATCATACAGAATGTAGCCTTTTCAGATTGGCTTCTTTCACTTAGTAATATGCATTTAAGATTCATCCATGTCTTTTCATTACTTAATAACTCATTTCTTGTTAGCACTGAATAATATTCCCTTGTCTGGAATTTAACCGTTCACATACTGAAGGACATCGTGGTTGCTTCCAAGTTTTGGTAATTATAACTGAAACTGCTGTAAACATCCATGGTAGGTTTTGTGTGGACATGAAGTTTTCGACTCCTTTGGATACATACCACGGCATGTGATTGCTGGATTGTTTGTTAAGAGTATGTTTAGTTTTGTAAGAATCTGCTAAACTGTCTTCCAAAGTGGCTGTACCATTTTGCATTCCCACCAGCAATGAGACTTTCTGTTGTTCCACATCCTCACCAGTGTTTGGTATTTTAAACGTTTTAGATTTTGGCCATTCTAATAAGTGTGTAGTGGTATCTCATTGTTGTTTTAATTTGCATTTTCCTGATGACATAGGATGTGAAGCATCTTTACGTATGCTTGTTTGCCAGCTCTATATCTTCTTTGGAAAGGTGTCTGTTCAGGTTTTTTCTATTTTTATTTTATTTATTTATTTATTTTGCGGTACGCGGGCCTCTCACTGTTGTGGCCTCTCCCGCTGCGGATCACAGGCTCCGGACGCGCAGGCTCAGCGGCTATGGCTCACGGGTCCAGTAGCTCTGCGGCATGTGGGATCTTCCCGGACCGGGGCATGAACCCATGTCCCCTGCATCAGCAGGCGGACTCTCAACCACTGCGCCACCAGGGAAGCCCTCTATTTTTAATTGGGCTGTTTTATGTTGAGTTTTAAGAGCTCTTACTGTATTTCAGACAGCAGTCCTTTATCAGATATATCTTTTGCAAATATGTTCTCTCAGTCTGTGACTTATCTTCTCATTCTCTTGACATTGTCTTTCACAGATCAAAAGTTTTTAATTTTAATGAAGTTCAGCTTATCATTATTTCTTTCATGGGTCGTGTCTTGATGGTGTATCTAAGAAGTCATCACCATACGCAAAGTCATCTAGATTTTCTCCGATGGTATCTTCTAGGAATTTTATAGTTTAGTGTTTTACATTTAGGTCTATGATTCATTTTGAGGTAATTTTTGTGAAGGGTGTAAAGTCTGTGTCTAGATTAATTCATGTGTGGATGTCCAGTTGTTCCAGCACCATTGGTTGACACCTTATGCTGCTGTTAGAAACTAACTCCTTGCACTATTTGAAAAAGTTAAATTCAAGACAAATTAAACATCTAAATTAAAAAATAAAACTAAAAATATTTGAATAAAATATAGGAGAATAATTACACATACGCTGAATAGAAGTGGCTTTCCTAAATAAAACGGGGTATCCATATGCCATAAATAGTGGAAAATAGAGAGAGCTGACTGTGTTAGTCACAAGAAAGTGTCTGTGGTGAACATAAAGAATGTTAAGAGGCCATGGAAAATCTACAGGAATTTTACTTTACAAAAGCTAGAAGAGTTGATGTTAGTACTTTACAGTGTGTTCCTAAACATTAATAAGAAAAAGAAATGAAAAGTGAACTCCTTAAAGAAGGAACCAGAAATTCGAGGAAAAGGAGGAGGAGGAACGAGATAGGAGCAGAAAAAAAAAATATGGTCTCTGCCAGAGCACTCATCAAGAAAACGCAAACAGAAACAAGGATGAGACATCTTCTTCCACTTATCAGATTGGCAAGGGATACAAAGCTTTATAACATCGAGTTCTGGCAAGGAGGTAGGCCCTCTAAAATATTATTTGTGAGAATGCAAATTGATATAATCTCTTGAAATGTAATTTTAAATTAACATTTAAAAGTTACATATTTTTGACCAAGCAGTTTTACGTTTATAAATCTATCCTTATCAGTTAAAAATACATGTTTAATAAAGATAAAGGCAGAAATGAACAAAGTTGAAAACAAAAAAAAAAAAAGAAAAATCAATGAAACAAAAAGCTGGTTCTTTGAAAAGACCGGTGAAACCTGTGGTGGTCAGTACATAAATCTACACATGTGACAGAATGACAAAGAACTGTACACACAATGTCGATTTCCTGGTTTTGATATTGTGTTATAATTACGTCAGATGTAATCATTGGGGAAAACTGGGTAAAGGGTTCATGGGACCTCTCTGTACTATCTTTACAACTTCCTGTGAATCTGTAATTATCTTAAAACAAAAAGTTAAAGAAATTGGAAAACATCTGTAAAAAAAAAAAATACATGTTTAAGGTTGTTTACGCAGCTTATTTTGTTTATCCGTGGGAAAACAATGAAATAAATTAAGCCACAAATGCAATATTGGAATATTGGGCAGTCATGGAAAAGAATTGAGTAGATCTGTTGGTGGCAAACTGAAAAGATGATCATAATAGAATGTCAAGTCGAAAAGGTAAATAGAAAAGTTATGTTTTAATTTTCATAAATATATGTATATTTTAGAGTATTTATAATGCATAGACACATGTTTATGTAAATATGAAGAAAATAGAATGCTACACCCAAAATTCTTATAGTAATTATTCTGGTGAATAGCACTGGATAGAGGGGACAGAGACTTGTCTTTTTATTTCTTATTTTGTTAAAATGTTGTAGGATCATAGGTGGTTTTCCCTTTACGTCTGTGGGGAGATGCTATTAATTTTCAAACATAAAACTTTTCTGAAAAGAAAGCGCGAAGAGTTTTTGAGAAGGACATTTGGACAAAAATGTAACATGTTAATGGAAAAGAGAAAGCAGTGGCAGCTTTAGAAATAGAAGTGATAACAGTAAAAGTTGTACAGGTCTCAAATCTATCATCCAAAACCCTCCAGGCCAGATGTCCTTTAGAACTCAGATTTTTTTTTCCCCAGATTTTTATAAAGGTAATAGGGTGTGTTTACCTACTAGGGAGGGGAGGGGGGAAATGAGCAGTGAAGAAAAAGAAAGTGAAATAAATGGGAAGGAGGAAGAGGGCAGTGGGGCTGACGCAGAAGAGCTCTGTGTGTGATGCCATCAACATTCTTTGGAAGTAAACTGTGGCCCCAAATTGCACAACAGTTTTCATAAATGTAGACTAATCTGGCAGAACCTTGCAATCTGAGTTAGAAATACTAGAAACTGCAGTTGGGTACAACCACTAGAATGTCTATAGTGATGGACACATGAAATTATCTGAAACTAAGGTGGTAGCATTGGAGGTTGAGAGAAAATTGTGAATTTGCAGACTTTGCTTCAAGACATTACTGTATTAAAGTGTTATTGCCATGTTCCATAACAATTCTGATTTATGATGAAGCTAACAATATTTTCTGGTCTTGCAATGGCTCTATCTCAATATCGCATGGCAGTTTTTCATCTTTATTTAGCCTCTGAGCTGAGG
Source organism: Monodon monoceros (assembly GCF_005190385.1). Classification (NCBI taxonomy): domain Eukaryota; kingdom Metazoa; phylum Chordata; class Mammalia; order Artiodactyla; family Monodontidae; genus Monodon; species Monodon monoceros. Next base: position 19,035,508 of record NW_021703777.1, on the reverse strand, counting down.
ACAGCTTGGCAGAAATTTGCCCAGGAGGCTCGTGTGCAACCCACTCACACCTACACATCCCAGCGGATGCCACTCACAGATGGCCAGTTTTCCCCACAAATGTGATTATATCAATCATCAGTGAAAGAAGCCCAGAGCTTTTTCTTATGAAACCTTTGTCCTGAAGTGACTTGATCAGGAACACACAGTTAGTGCAAGATCTGTTAACCGAAACTTGCGCTCTTGGCCTGGCAGAGCCCCTCCAGCAAACAAGGACAACACGTTTGTTCTAGTTGAGAATGTGAACAAAGGGAAAAGCTCTCTAACATAACTGACTCACTGAGTTCTGAAAGTGTTCCATTTGGGGGTTTTATTCCTTCTTTTAATATTTTACTTTAGCTTGGCATGTGATGTCACCTGTTGAGGTCTACTTTGAGTCAGCAATAGGAAAACAAGTGAATTCTATGCAGAGACCATCCACTGAGAAGTCACTGACTAAAGACCTGGAAGATTACTGCATGTGGATCTAGGTACTCACTGTGCATTAGAGAACTGAGCATGAAACGGGAGCCACACATATAAACCCTGTTCAAGCCAAGACAAGAACGAAAAGAAAGAGAACCGACACTTCACTAAAAAGGTCCCAACTCAGCCCTTGGCTCAGCATTGCTTTAAGACGTGACTGGGTGTCTAATGGTGTCTCAAAATAAGATTAGAGGCCGATTAAACAACTCAAATGGAGGAAGTGGTAATACAGACAACACTTCATCTATTACTCATTCTTTTATAGTCTAAGTATGTCCAGATTCCTAGAACATGCTGTGATTTTTTTCTTCTGCATTGCAGCAAAACTGAAAAACCGTTACAAAAACATGGTAACAGATAAAGTTAGCATTCAACCATAATAATATTATTTTGTCAGTTTCAGCCAATATTTTAAGAACCTAGTGTTATACCTTGCTATTTTTCTTGTGTTTCCGGTTTTTGAGTAAACAAATGTATTACTATGAATAAAGAGATGACTAGACAGAAGCCATTATGCTTTAGATGTGCTTTGAGACAACGCTCACCATTCAGACTCCTTGCCTCTTTCGTTCCACAGGGGGTCTTATAAACCTTGCCTCTTTCGTTCCACAGGGGGTCTTATAAACCTATCCCTACTTGACATGTATTCTTTTAAAATCTTATAAAGATTGAAGTAGTGAAATAATAACCACTTTGCCAAAAATTTTAATTGCGTTGTAATTTGGACTGAAGGCTCAAGGGCTTCTTTCCTTCTCTTCAAGTTTTCCCCATGTCTTTGTTAGAAAATGTCATCACAATATGTCATATTCGTAGTCACAGTAACAAAGGTACTTTGAAGGTCTTCATGAAGAGATATTCAGTAAGAACTCTGGTTGTAAGCTGCAAAACCAACTTGAGCTTGCTTTAGTTAAAAAAAAAGTGGAAATTTATAACAATATAGAAGAGGCCCATGAAAGGTTATTATAGAAATGCCTGGAAATGTGAACAGAAAAACCATCAGACACTCTGTTTTTGTCTCGGTGGTTCCCTAAACATCTTTGTCCTTTCTTCTCTGCAGATCTTTTTTCTGGCTTCCCATTTCATGCGATATATGATGTTCAAGTCACAGTTCCTAAGATTATACAATCTCTCAAAGCAACACTGAACTAGAGTCTGTTAGTCCAAAATCAAAAATTACAGGGGCTTCCCTGGTGGCGCAGTGGTTGAGAGTCCACCTGCCGATGCAGGGGACACGGGTTTGTGCCCCGGTCTGGGAAGATCCCACATGCCGCGGAGCAGCTGGGCCCATGAGCCATGGCCGCTGAGCCTGCGCGTTCGGAGCCTGTGCTCCGCAACGGGAGAGGCCACAACAGTGAGAGGCCCGCGTACCAAAAAAAAAACCAAACCAAAACAAAATCAAAAATTACAGAGTAGAATTTAATTGGCTTGAGTCAGGTATCTACCCTTTAACCAATCAGCTATGGTCAGAAAGGTATTATTATCAGAAACCCATCACTACGATGGAAAGTGAGGGAGGTGAAGCCCACTTAAAAACATCTTTTAATATACACTCTGGAATGTGTCTACTAAAGCATTCTCCTCAGTTCCTTCATAGGTAAATACACCCTTCTTCCTAGACAAGCAATTCCAAAGATGCCTTCACATAATGGCAGACTTCTAAGATGGTCCCCAATGATTTTCACCTCCTGATATTCTTGTCCTTGTATAATCCAACCCCCTTGAGTGTAGTGACTTTCTTCTAACCAACAGAATATGGCAAAGGTGATGGTATCTCACTTCTGTGATTAAATTACAAAAGATTTTGACTTCAGTATTGCCAGGAGTTTCCTTCTACTGCCTTCTTGATTTGCACACTTTGATGAAGCAAGGTGCAACATTGGAGAGGCCCAACTGGCGAGAAACTGAGGGGTAAGCTCTGGCCAATAACCAGCAACGAACTGAGGCTCTCGGTCCAAGGATCCATGAGAAACTGAATCCTGCCAAAAGTCACATGAGCTTGAGAGCACATCCTTCCCCAGTCAAACCCTGAGATGACTACGGTCAGGCAATACATTGATTGCAGCCTGTGAGAGATCCTGAAACAGAGGCCCAGCTAAGCTGTGCTCAGATTCCTAACTCACAGAAGTTATGAGACAATAGATGTGTGTTATCTTAAGTTGTTAAGTTTGGAGGCAAGCTGGTACACAGCGATAACTAATGTACATAATATGAGCTACTTATCCCATCTACAACTGCAAATCTGCTCATCCCCAAACTTGTAAGGTGACCATCTGAAGTCATGAACTGATTCTTCATCCAGAGATATTTGAGCTACTTTGCTGCCAGTTTATAATCTCTGGGTGACATCCACTATGCCTCTGATTTAATCTTTACTTAGTCCAGGGTGACCGTTCTCTAAATGATAAACTTAACAATTGATTTTACAAACATTTATTGAGAACCTATTACTTGCCAAGCATTGTTGTAAACACCTGGAGCATATCAATGAAGAAACCATATAAAGATCTTTGCTGCTATAACCTTGTATCCTGGCATAGGGAGATGGAGAAAAAAAAAAAAAAGAACCAGACATAATAAATATGCATTTCATTAAGTCTGAGACAGAAATTTTTTCACATTTTTAGCAAATGTAATATCTGGGTACATCTAACAGTTGACATATCATGGTTTCATTGGCAGTGTTTCTTCCTTCTTAGTCATACATAAAAAAATGGTACATCTTAATGTTGTTGATTTTTAGATTTGCTCATTAAAAAAATTATATAGTGTATTGGAAGACATAAGTGGTTTGGGGAAAAAAAGTTGGTAAAGTAAGGGGGATCCAGGTTGGGGGTAGGTGGGAGGGAGCAGATGGCAATATTAACTAGAATGGTCTGGGCAGGCCTTGCCCTGACTTATTAAAATGGTGATATTTCAATGGAACAAGATAGAAAGCCCAGAGGTAAACCCACGCACATATGGTCACCTTATCTTTGATAAAGGAGGCAAGAATATAGAAGGGAGAAAAGACAGCCTCTTCAATAAGTGGTGCTGGAAAAACTGGACAGCTACATGTAAAAGTATGAGATTAGATCACTCCCTAACACCATACACAAAAAGAAGCTCAAAATGGATTAAAGACCTAAATGTAAGGCCAGACACTATCAAACTCTTAGAGGAAAACATAGGCCAAACACTCTATGACATAAATCACAGCAAGATCCTTTTTGACCCACCTCCCAGAGAAATGGAAATAAAAACAAAAATAAACAAATGGGACCTAATGAAACTTCAAAGCTTTTGCACAGCAAAGGAAACTATAAACAAAACGAAAAGACAACCCTCAGAATGGGAGAAAATATTTGCAAATGAAGCAACTGACAAAGGGTTAATCTCCAAAATTTATAAGCAGCTCATGCAGCTCAATATCAAAAAAACAAACAACCCAATCCAAAAATGGGCAGAAGACCTAAACAGACATTTCTCCAAAGAAGATATACAGATTGCCAACAAACACATAAAAAATGCTCAACATCATTAATCATTAGAGAAATGCAAATCAAAACTACAATGAGATATCATCTCACACCAGTCAGAATGGCCATCATCAAAAAATCTACAAACAATAAATGCTGGAGAGGGTGTGGAGAAAAGGAAACCCTCCTACACTGTTGGTGGGAATGTAAATTGATACAGCCACTATGGAGAACAGTATGGAGGTTCCTTAAAAAACTAAACATAGAACTGCCATACGACCCAACAATCCCACTACTGGGCATATACCCTGAGAAAACCATAATTCAAAAAGAGTCATGTACCACAGTGTTCATTGCAGCTCTATTTACAATCGCCAGGACATGGAAGCAACCTGTGTCCATCAACAGATGAATGGATAAAGAAGATGTGGCACATATATACAATGGAATATTACTCAGCCATAAAAGGAAACGAAATTGAGTTATTTGTAGTGAGGTGGATGGATCTAGAGTCTGTGATACAGAGTGAAGTAAGTCAGAAAGAGAAAAACAAATACCGTATGCTAACACATATATATGGAATCTAAAAAAAAAAAAAATATATATATATATATATATATATATGGTCATGAAGAACCTAGGGACAAGATGGGAATAAAGACGCAGACCTACTAGAGAATGGACTTGAGGATACAGGGAGGGGGAAGGGTAAGCTAGGACAAAGTGAGAGAGTGGCATGGACATATATACACTACCAAATGTAAAACAGATAGCTAGTGGGAAGCAGCCGCATAGCACAGGGAGATCAGCTCAGTGCTTTGTGACCACATAGAGGGGTGGGATAGGGAGAGTGGGAGGGAGGGAGACCAAGAGGGAAGAGATATGGGGCTATAAAGCAGAAATTAACACACCATTGTAAAGCAATTATACTCCAATAAAGATGTTAAAAAACAAAAAAGGTGATATTTGAGCAAAGCCTTGAAGGTGTGAGGGAGGTAGCTAAGCAGATACTTGAAAAGAAGAGCACTGCAGCCAGAGAGAACAGCTAGTGAGAGGTCCTTAAGAAGAATCATGCCTGGCATTTTCCATAGTAGCTCCCAGGCCCCTGCGGCTGGAGCACACCGAGCAAGAAGGAGAGAAAGAGTGGAAGGCAGTGGATTAATGGGAGTCTGCTCAGATGAGGCCTTAGAGGTGCATGTAAAGACTTTGGCTTTTATTCTGGATAAAGCCAGAAGAGCCACTAAAGGATCTGAGATGAGTGAGAAAAGCTTACTTAAGTTTTAATGCGTCACTCTTGGCTACTGTGTTGAGATTAGGCTACACTCAAGCAGAGGTTCTGCTACTACTTTATCATTTGCATTTAACACTAAAAATATTGTATGTTAGGTTCCTCTTTCTTTCGGTTCATCTCACTCCAGTGTTGGTGGGAAATATTTTTAAAAAGTCGTATTTCCTGTTCATGGTTGCTGTAACTAGACCTAAGTTCTTACTTTGATTATATATATTTTGTTGTGAATGAATGAAAGATATTGAGGTTTTATCATTTTATGCTTTCATTGAAGAGTTACTGGATGTGAGGATAAAAACCCCATACAATTTCTTTCCTTAGCATATTTTTACTGTGAATAAAAAATTATGTAACATATTTATGTAACATGAATTGCATACTGTAACAAATATCCCTTTGATTGTGCATTATCTATATGCAGTACTACGTGTCAATAATTCCATAAGAAACTATAATATCTAATGAGTTCTTTCTTGCTAGTGTCCGATCTTCATTCCTCTTTCCTCACTTCTCATGATGCAATTAAATTTATGGTTTTAGCCACTGTCTATATGCGGAGCACTCCGCAAGCAACCTCTAAACCAAGATTCACATTTCAGTTGCCCACCAAACATCTCCATCAGTAAATTTCATAGAAACCACAAACACACTGTATTTAGAACTAAATTTAGCACCCTCCACTCATAAACCTACTGCCTTATCCCCAGTTAAGTTAAACTCCTTTCTCTCATCCCAATTCACCAAGTCTATTAATAGATCCTAGTGATGATGCTGTAAGCTGTCATATATATACACACATCTATATGTTCTTTTATATATTTGTATACATATACATATATGTGTATGTATGTGTATATATACATATATATTTTATATGTGTGTGTTTACATATATATATATACACACATATATGTATACACATACACATACACTTCACCTACTATTATGACTTCATTTAGGCCGTGAATTTTTCCTTAGGTAGACAAATTTCAGCGTTCTCTCAAAGAAATCTAGCTTTGATTCCCAGTTCTTCCTCTTTCTTATTTTTAAAAACAAAACAAAGAAATCTTTGGCCTGGTACCTCATCTGCAAAACAGACATAAAACATCAACTTCATAGAGATTCTCTGAAAGCTGCTTCCATTCTGCTTTGCACCTAGCAAGAGCTCAATAATAATTGCCATGTAGTTATATACATATGTAATTGCTGCTCTAATAATGTTATTAATTATGTTTTAAATAAAAGTAGATTTGAAACAGATGCCTTTAGATTGTAGAAGCAGGAACTTTTTTTTAAATGTATAAAATGAACTTCTATCACTTTTTACCGAAAAAACTAAAGTTTTAAAAGTTTCAATTAAATCAGGACTTGCCTCCACTTTTATTAAAATTAAGAGTTCTTAATCACAGGAAAAAGAATAGGCTATTAGTGAAATATTTGCTTCCTTAAACAATCATTACATTAAACTTTCTCTCTTTAATGTTTACCACAATATTTTTTTATCTTCTGAAAATGTAACTATTAACATACTTCATGGCCAAAATGGTCAGCTACTTGATAAAAGATTAAATAATGAGTATCTACCACACAGCCTCTGTTCACCTATATGGAATTTATTGAATACATTGGTACATTTCCTATCCTTCAAGATTTCTCTGGAATTGCACTGGGCACTGAGCTGTCGTAAGGAATGGTGGTTCCTCGTGATGTTTGTGATAAGTAAACTAAGGACACATCAAATGCCATAGAGAGGACTAGTATCATGTACTAGGTAAGAGTTCAGATTCCTGAGTCTCACTCTCCAGGTTCAAAATCACAGCTTTACCATTACCAACTGGTGACTCTAGGCAAAGCAATCTCCCCTTGTTCCTGTATATGTAAAATGGGGATAACACTACCTGATCACAGGGCTGTTGTGAATGTTAAATAAAAAGGCAATAAATTCAGAATGTTTTTATCACACTTGAGAGAAACAGACCACATCAACACATTAAAGACTGAATTCCTGCAGTAAGAAGAATGTATTCACATTATTCACCTCAGTGTTTCCCCAAATTGCTTTACCACCCCTTTTCAGTAATACCTTTAAATATGTCAAGTATGAGTGTTCCATGGATTAAAATGTAAAAGTTGCTGTGTACAAAGGATGAGATTTGGGGTCCAGAAATACTGGATATCTAATCTCAGCATGACTGCTTATACTTGTATCTCTAGGCAAGCTGAGTTTTTCATATATGTTGATTTTTATTGACTACAACAATAACACACAGAAATGATACAAGTTTTAAATGGTAAAATATATACAACATTCAGCACAGAGCCTGCTATCTAGTACCAGGTAATGTCCTTTTCCTTCCATCTTTCCTGTCTTCATTCACTCTTCAAGAAGTATTCAAGGAGAAATGATAACTTGCAAGAATGGAATAAAAGGGATCCAAGCATTTCATTAGCTAGACTACCTTGTAGGGTCCCTTCCAACTCTGACATGCTGTGAACCTATGATTCTAATTCCAGAAGTAAGTAGGTGGGTAAGAGTGGTTCACAGGCCCGCACACCAGATGCTGAGTCAATGCTAGCTTTTATGCAAACCTAAGCATGTCACTGAGATTTTGATAACCACTAATCCTAGCTTGCTATCCTCATCTTGTACTCCAACAGTCTTGAGGGGAGAGAGATCAAGGATTTGCTCTGCTTCTTGCCCTGATGGTCCCGGTTAGGGGCTAAGGGTACTCTGTTGACAAAAGTACTACAGATATAAGCAAACCTGCGTGAGGATAAATGTGTCTTTCTGGCTCTTTGAATGCTCTTCCTTCCAGAAGGGTAGAGCCCTGGTATCTTACAGGAAATTAACACTTGAAACAAGTCCTAGCATCTCTGTCCCAGCTCCTCTGCACTTCTTCGGTCTTCCTCTTCCTACTGGTTTCATCTTTCTAGGCCAGCTTTTCCTCACAGTTAGAATGTGAAGAGCCAAGATTCAGATTGAGCTTAAGTGAGACACAAAGTCCCTTTGAAGAAATTTACTTTTAGGTAAAAGGCATCTATGTCAAAGCAAAGAGAAGTTTTCACATGGTTCAGCCTAGCTTTCTAGGAAACTAAATTAGGGTTTGGAGTAATGTCCCATCTAGCAATGGAGTGTTAAATAATACTCCTGTCTTCCTTCATCTTGTGTATATATTTTTTGACTTTGGGACTGCACACTGTGGTCTGTGGTTAGTCAAGGATATGGACCTGCTACTCAGGTGGTCTGTATTTCAGGATCTGTGTTCCTCTCCATAGGTTTCCAATATATTTTTACTGAGAAAAAGACCTTTGCAAGAATGAAACGTTGTCCATTAATGACAATGGGTGGCTTTACTTCAGTCTTGCTTCCTCAATTCAGGAAATTGAAATCAGAAATACAAAAATGGGGAAAAAATGATTAACAAATTTCACAATTCTTTGGCTTAATTCTACTGCTAGATTTTCATTTCCCTGAACCTGTTTGGATGCCAGCTCTGTAGCGAAATATCTGTCTAACACAAGGCTTTAGAGAACAGATGCAAAAGAGATTAGACTCTGCCTTAAAACAACTTGCCATTTGCATTTGAGGATTGAAAAGGGGGAGGATTAACTTGTGGTATTGGCCCATATAATACCCATTTGGTTTCTCTTGAGATTTTTTTCCATTTGCTCTGCTCTAGTGCAATCCTTACTATTTCAATAAATGGTTAATCTTATTCTATTAGAGTGAGTCCTGTTTAAAGCACAGTGTGGTCCATCTGCCAACAATAATGCTTAAATAATGCAAACGCTGCTTCTATCATTATTAAGCCCTCCAATGGACTGATTAATTTCAGAATTGCATTTTATGGATTCTCACTATACTATACTTGTACAGATTCATTTTGATAATTCATGGTCCACATCTCACTGCAAACTTGGGAGCATTATTTCAGCTATCCAAATTACATGGACAACACTGGAATAGGAACAACCCAAAACAAAAGAAGCTCTATAATTGATGATTATTTTATAACCACTTCAATTGGAGAAGAGAAGTAATTGAGCGTGAACAAGTAACTGTGCCCCATAAATACTCCATCTTGAAAATAAGTGTGAATGTAGAGTTTATAATTGTAATAAAATTATAATGCAACTAAGTTAATAATAAGCATTTCTCATGGTGAACAGAAAAGCCTGGCCATAGTGAAATACCTCTAGCTCCTGACCAATTTGCCCATTGGCTCCCACTGGCTCACCCCTGGGCCTTTGCACTTGCTGTTCCCTCTTCATAGGTCATTCATGACCAAGTCCCCACTTTTCCTGGCTAGCTCTAATTTACTCTCCATGACTCATTTCAAGTCAGCTTCCGTAACACTCTGAACTTAGTCCTATTGTACAGCACATTGCAAATACCTATTTATGTCCCTGTCTCCAATTATACTGTCACTTTCATAAGGGATGGGACCAAATTTTCTTTTTTGTCCTTATGCCAATTCTCAGCACAGTGCCTGAACCAAGATTGTAGTAAGTGCTGCTAGATGTCTGCAGAGAGAATGGAAAGAAGGGGAGCTGGTGTATAATAGGGAATAGGGAGTTTAAGAGATAACAGAAGGGCCAGGCCAGGTAAAATACTTAAAGACTAGATGCTGAGACATATTCCTATGTACCTATCAGCTCTGGGAAATGAGCCATACACAACCACATCTGGGGTTTCTCATTCCCTGGGTATGGTTAGGGAGGGACCAGGAGTGGGACGGGGCTGAGAGAACATTATTCACCCCTGTGCAACTACAAAGAAAACTAAAGCAAAAGCAGTTAGAAGGTGCCTTTTCCCACAAAATACCCAAACATTTAGAGTCTCACATTTCAGAGTCGGGGTGGGGAGAGAAGGAGAAAACTGTTTCTCTGGGTGCACACATACGCTAGTCTCTGAAAAAGATTTCAGAAAAGTGATTGTTTTTCATGTAGATAAACCATTTTTTCATAATCTCACTGCTATGTTAATGGACACGAAAGACTCAGACAGAATGAAGTTCAAAGCAGCAAGTGAAATGGAATTTTTCTGGAATTGAAAAGTAAAAATGTAAATGAAGGCAAATACACACTAGTGTAAGTGTACTGTATGGTGTGGCTCCATGACAAGCACAATGTGAGGTGTTTGGGGCGGGGAGAGGTTGGCAGCAGGCCATGTAAAGAGGGTGGATGGGTGTGCCCAGATGCATCGGGGCAGGTTAAAATGGACCACTCTCAACTCCTTTGCAGTTTTAACAAGGGCCTGCCAGTTTATCTAAATACTCATCCATGCAAAAACAAATAGATCCTGTGAGCAGAAATACCCACACCCCTGCCTGCTGAGCATGCAAGCCTACAGACAGGAATAATTAAGGGTGGGAAGTGCGATGAGGATGCCAGAAGAACTTCCGCCCTGCACGTAGCCGCCTGCCCATGGTGAACACCTACTGGTGCTTGGTGATAACCGAATAAGGCTTATTTCATTTGTTTTTAATCTTGTCTGCCTCTGGCTATTTGAAGCAGATATATTAAAAATCTGGGCAGCTAAAGGCTGAAAGTAGTGATTTGTTTCATAAGAAGGCACTGCAATCAACAAATATCTATTTTTTTCAAGTGTTAGATATACTTCCTAGGTTTCTGTAGTTTTCTCCTAAAGAATTTGACGGGAAAAAAAAAAGAAAAAAAACCCCAGCGTCTGGTCAGTGAACTGAATTAACTGAAAACCAAACGAGGTAAATTTTAAATGAATGTGTGTACATATGTGGAATCTTAAAAAAACGGTAATGATGAACCTAGTGGCAGGGCAGGAATAAAGATGTAGACATAGAGAATGGACTTGAGGACACGGGGAGGGGGAAGGGTGACCTGGGACAAAGTGAGAGAGTGGCATTGACATATATACACTACCAAACGTAAAACAGATAGCTAGTGGGAAGCAGCCGCATAGCACAGGGAGATCAGCTCGATGCTTTATGACCGCCTAGAGGGGTGGGACAGGGAGGGTGGGAGGGATGCTTAAGAGGGAGGGGATATGGGGATATATGTATGCATATAGCTGATTCACTTTGTTAAACAGCAGAAACTAACACAACATTGTAAAGCAATTATACTCCAATAAACATATTAAAAGAAGAATGTGTGTAGAAAGTTAATATAAATATGCGAATATATAATTGCATAGCATTTTCATAATTGTATAACATTTCCTAAGATACAGTAACATAGAGCATGTATTTATGGGGGAGAATATTCTGCTATCATGCCAAAGAATGGATAGCATTATGAAGAATAATTTGGTGAGATAGGCCATGTTGAAAAATGAAACTTAAATAATATTAATAAAGGTTAAATTCTTCGGGCTCACTCAGAAATTCAGTGAGAAATATGAGTCCCCCAGCTCTTACTCCAAATATTTCCCCAGCAAGTGTCTTCGCCTACCTCTGGGTGTTTTGTAAGCTCTGTGTATTCGAAGTTGATGCTTAGCGCAGTTACTGTTTTCCTCTACTTCTTTTGGAAATTGATGTCCAGCTTTCTAACAGAAAAAGATAGGGAGACAAAGAAATCTCACAGTGATTCCTCAAAATCTAGCGCATAAAGGACTCTATGTGCTAAGTAAAAGTAAGATACAGTGGAAGTGGTTTCCTTGGCAACAATAGCTACAAAAGTAATTTTCGAACTCAGAGAACTCTTTGTGCCTTTTTTACTGTAGATATTCCAGTGGCACAAGTAACAAAATTAAGAGTAAAATGATGACAGAAATAAGGGAAGATTCAAGCCCCTAAGTGTGGGCAGTTTGGTTAAAGCAGAGGAAACTGGGAGTAGAATAACAGGTTAGGTGTTATAAAAAGCCAAAATGGGGAGGAAATGAATTGTTTAGCTGGGTTCAAGGGAATAGAGGTAGATATGAAATTTAGAAAAGAAAATTTAGTCTGGCAGGAGAAATATCCCAGAGAGAGAAAAAATGAGATAGTAGTTTGGTTACAATATTCCAGAATAGTCTCTGAAAAGAAGTCAGGCAAAACCCTGTCCTTCAGGAAAATGGAAAAGCGAATCATTGCAAAACATTAAAGGCAATATTAGAGCAGACATACTATTCCAAAAGAAGGGTGAAGATTTTCCCTTTTCAAGCCTCTAATTGGTATGACTGTGTGGTTCACATGATCTGTAATATTTATTTTTTTAATTGAAAAGACAAAACATGTAACCACAGGATCTCTCTAAAGGAAAGCAAATAATAATGAACTGGTTTTCATTCGTAAAAACAAAATAAGCAGACTTCTGAAAACTCTCAAAACAGGGCACATTTTCTGAGCTTGTGAAAGTGGTAAAGAGCCTAATAACTGTAACAGGAGCAGTCTCTTTTGGAGCCTAACAGAGTTCTAACACCCTCTGTGGACATGGTAGGGGTACCTGTGGCTTAAGTCTGACCATTGCAGGTTAAGCATCTCAATAAATCCTTAAGCACCTCTGAGAATGTATCAAGAGTCACAGGGCCACTTGTTCCGTTTATACAAATACCTTGTTCAACCACAGACACAGGGTGTCCCAAGGTAGGTCTCTACATACTGTCAGGGAAGAGGGGAGAATCTGTTCTTAGGCACCTCTATTTCAATGATCTCTTACTATCCACTAAATATAGAAATACTCTTTCTGATAACAGAGGAACCATCATCTACAAAGTACTATAGTAACAGCTTACAGGTTCCAAGTGCCTACAGTGCATTATCCTCAATCTTCCCAACTTCCCAACAGTGTTATTTGCCCAGATTTCCCAGTCAAGAAACTGACTGCAGTTCAGGGAGCCCCTAACCCCCGCCGGATACCTTTCTCTTTCTATCTCTCCCCCCTCTTCAGTGTGGGGCTGGGAGGTTCTCTGGTCTGAGCTTAAATAGTTAAGAGCCTAAACCAGGATTCAAACTCACCTATGTACATCCCCAGTGCTCTATTTTATTTTGCTGCACTTCTAAATCTTATTTCCTCGTACTCAGGGGCCTTCACAATCTGATCCCAATGTATATTTTCACTATTTTTTTCTTATCACTCTCTATTATATGCCCTACCTGTAAGATTAAATGAATCTCTTACTGGTCTACATATATTTTCTGTACTTTCCTATATTCATATCTTTGCACATACAAATCATCCCCAGCCCATTTCCCTAGGTCAAATCCTAATTGTTCTTTAAGATCGCACTCAAATACTTCTCCTCCATATTACTGTCCCTAATGCCCTACCAAGAGACATCTTTTCCTTTGCTGTCCTTTCCTAGCATAATACTTCTCCTTGTTTAAATAGCTTAGGTCAGTTAAGGAAAAATAGCTTTTTTCTTAATCTGCTTTAAGCTATTTGTAACTCTTGTCTCTGTTATTAGCCTCTATCTAGTGGTGGTATCCATGTCCAATTTAATTTCGTTTTCTATCAAGTTATCTTTAACATAACTACTTATGAAAATGTTTTTTGTTGAATGGTTTAATAATGAATAAACCCCAAGTGATCCATTTAGAAGTCATTCTCAGGTTCTCATTATCATCAACATCATCTCAGCTGTGGCAAGTATAATATGAACTCCTTGAATAATACATGAAAAAAAATGCTTTAAAGATGGTTATATATGGTTTTAGGGAACTTTTATTAAAAGTTCCATAATATTAAAACGTTTTCTCTCTTCGAAACTTCACACATTTCTCCTTCGAAATAGCATAACATCTTAAGATGGCCAAGAAGTTGGAAACTGTCAGAAACAGTGACATCTGGTGGTCCAGTGAGGGGGTTGTTCTGCAAAGGCAGGTGGAAAGAGATCACAGAGAGCAGAAGACCCTCTCATCTTGAAAATCCCCTTAACTGAAAGTTAAGTAAGCAAGAAAGTAATTTAAATAATGGTAAGTTAGCAATACAGTCATAGATAACATTCGCTGACTTCATATTCTATACACCAAACACTGTTTTAATAATTTTGCAACTCTTAATGCATTCATCTTCACAAAATACCATGTTAGTTACCACTGTTATTCTAATTTGCAAATGAGAAAACTGAGCTATGCCAAAGTCGCAGTGAGTTTCTGGAGAGCAGTGATTTGTGTCCCGGCAGGCTGACTCCCGGCTCACTGCTCTATGCTACGTCTGCTGTAACGTTCAAGCAAACACACAAAACTTGTAATACTGGCTCAGCATTAAACCACTAACAGTATAAAGCCAGGATTCAAAGATGCACATGGTCCTGGTTATTTTAGAATAGTACAGACTTCAGTCTAGAATGTTCCTTATAGATCTTTGTCTTGAAAGTACCCTAGAATATCTGGAATTAGACAGTTGTTCTACATTCAGTATCTAGGAAAGTAGCATTGAATGGGTTTCTTTGGTGGTATTATTGGTAGTTTCTCATTGAGGAGTCTTTAGAAAATAATACAATGTTAGAGCTGAAAAGGGTGTATTTTATACACACACACACACACACACACACACACACACACACACACACACACACACACATATATATATATATATATATATACTTATCCAGCCTCTTTATTTTACAGATTGGGTAACTTGAGAAACAGAGTGACTTGTTACACTATATACTTCTATATACTTTAATTAGGATGTGCTTCCATTATGGGGATGCATTATTAGAAAATGCATTTAAATGTTAAATGAGATTTTATTCCCCATTCTTATTCTTTTGACACACATTCCTTAAGTACTTATTATATGCTGGATGCTGCACTGGTTTCTAGAGATACAATAATAAAATACAATTTCTGTACTGAAGGGTGCTTATAGGCTAGTGGGAGAGACAGGTATCTTGGCAATCACATGGCACTGTGGTGAGAGCTGCAACAGGCACTCTAGGTGCATAGGGCAGAAAGATCTCATTCAGAGTTTGAGTGATGCAGGAAAGGGTTTCTGAGGAAATAACATCTGAGCTAAAACCTGAAGAATGAGAAGGAATCAACCAAATAAAGGGTACAGGGAAAGGAGGTAGTTTTCCAGGCAGAAGGAAAAGAATGTGCAAAGCCCTGAGCTAAACTGGGAATCGGACATCTTGAGGGAACTTAGAATAGTTTAACAGGGCTGGACCCATTTAAGGAGAAAGTAGTAGGAGATTAATCTGGGGTTAATTTGTGATAAGTTCACTGTGACACAGAGAATGGATTTAAAAGGCTCTTTACTGGAGAAAGGGAGACCAATTAGGAGACTATGCAATCCTGAAATGTCAGTGACACAGAGGTTGAAGCAAGGCAGACAGATTCCAGAAATATTTAGAAGACAGAATTGGCCAGTCCAATTATTGATTGAATATGGAGGAGTCTCACTGATGACACCCAGTTTTTGGCTTCAGCAACTAGCAGGCATTGCCATTCACTGAGCTGGGAAAACAGACTTAGTGATTGCACTCATGATTCTAGATCTTGTGGAGTTAGCATGGAGGTAAAGATTTGAAAAAAAATGACAAGTAGATATAGTTGAAATGGTGGGAAGATAAGCTACCGCTTATGGCTTATCACTCAGGAAGAGCCTCAAAGAACACTAATTTTTCAAGGATTGGTAAAGGAAGAGGAGCTGCAAGGGAGACATAGGAAATGTCCAGGCAAGAAGACTGAAAATCTTGAAAGAAGCTTGTCCCAGCAACTAAGAAAAATAGCATTTCCTGAAGAAGGGAACAGAGGACAACAACAACAACACAATAATAATAACAATAGCAAATGTCTGTTGAAAACTAACTGCATATTTGAGGGTCAACTAACTCTATGTAGTCAGTTCTATTATTATCCCCATGATACAGATGAGAATAATAATGGTACCTAAATCACAGAATTGTTTTGAGTTTATATTGCAAATGCTCCCATTCCTGTAAGAATGGTTCCAGCAGAACTATTAGGGGTAGAAGCCAAGTTGTAGTGGATTGAATAGTATAAGGGAAACGAGTAGTCAGTCAAGGCAGGAGATGGAAAAAGGTATCCGGTGAAGAGTTTTAGTATACAGGAACACTGGTTTCCCATGAAAGGGAACTCAGAAAGGGATAAGCAGAAATAACTTCTACTATTAGCTTAGATACTACCTAGGGGTCCCCTAGCTCCCTATGGCCTGGTGAAACTTAGCATGGGCTCTTATTGGTCTAGAGCTTGGCCTTTGATTTCTGTGAGTTCTCAGCCACTTATTTCCTCTCTGAATCACAGTTTTCCTTAGGACATGATACCTCAGACCAGCCCAAGCTCTATGTTTACTCTTACTCTCAAAAAATTACTTTTTGTGACTTTAGTAACTTGATATAACCTGATGTACAGTTTGGCCTTTTACTACTTCACTAGCTCCCTTCCCACTTTTTTCAGCTTTTCTCTTCTTTCTTCCAGATAGCAAGTAAACCATTATCCTGGGCTCAAGCAAAAGAGTTCAGTCTATATTAAAACTCTGCGGTTCAGCTTCTACCCTGAGGGGGGATTAGCAAAGCATCTTCTCAATGATGCTGTAGTCTCAATAATACTGTCTGGCGAATGGATAAAGAAGATGTGGTACATATATACAATGGAATATTACTCAGCCATAAGAAGGAACGAAACTGAGTCATTTGTTGAGACGTGGATGGATCTAGAGACTGTCATACAGAGTGAAGTAAGTCAGAAAGAGAAAAACAAATATTGTATATTAACACATGTATGTGGAACCTAGAAAAATGGTACAGATGAACCAGCTTGCAGGGCAGAAGTTGAGACACAGATGTAGAGAACAAACATATGGACACCAAGGGGGGAAAACCGCAGTGGGGTGGGGATGGTGGTGTGCTGAATTGGACGATTGGGATTGACATATATACACTGATGTGTATAAAATTGATGACTAATAAGAACTTGCTGTATAAACAAACAAACAAACAAACAAATAATACTGCCTGGTACTTTGTACCAAGAAAATAGCTTTTTCAACATCCTCACAACTGGCAAGTTTAACATTTAATATTAAGAATGTTAAATTATTTCAAATACAATTCTACCTTTAAAAATGCTAGGTCTCAACACATCCCCCATGAACCTTAATCATATTTACCAATATTAGTCACATCTACCCTCCTATAGGACTTAACTTTCTGTATCCAGTGCTGTTCCTCCTATATCCCTAGCCTGAGACTGTCTTAACACCTTGACATTCAACAGAATAATTTTCTGCACCAGTTCTCAATTCGCAAATAAAAAGGTTAACTTTGATTGGCCTAAGGAGGAGAGAAACTACACTGTTTCAGTTAAAGTGCCAGAGTGGAAAACCCTGATGGTCCAAAGTGCACTAAAAATACTAGCACTCCAAGGCAGACACACTAAAAAGAAACAGAGATTGAAGGCCCTGCTCTTAAACTATATCAGCCTTAACAGAGGTATTGAGGTTGACCCTGTCCTCTCCAAAATACAATATCCAGGTTCTGTTAAAACTAAATAAAAAATTAAATTAAATAGAGGAAAAGCAAAGTGGGCAATAAATTACGCAGCGGGCTTGCTTTCTCAGTTCTGATTGGAAGAGCATCCTAATCAAACAAAAGACTAATTGGGTCTTTTTCTACTTTCATTTTATCCTAGCGACATGGGCCAACTCTTATTTTTGTAACAAAAAAAAATAACATTTATGTAGTCATTTCTAAGTTATAAAGTTCTGACATATATTATTTTGCTTAAAAATAATTGTATGAGTTCTAAATACACAGAGAAGGAAAATGAAGTTCAGAGAGGGCTAAAGCAAACATCTTCTGACCCCCAAACTCTTTTCCATTTGCTATTATTTGCAGAAGAATAACTGATTCAAATGAGGTGTCCTTTCTCAGGGAGAATGCACATTTTCATTGTCACAGGTATTTGCCAATCGGGATCAGATTTAAAGAAAGATCAGGGTAAAAGTGGCACAGAAGTGTATATTCTTTCTTTGAATATTTGGCCTTTAAAGTAATGAAAATGAATCATAGGAAACAGTGCAAAAAAAAGTGGGAGGGTAAAAACATAATACCCAAAGTAGCAGAACCTTATTCCAGGGAAATTGAGACCAAGCGAGTCTATTTTTAAACAATGAGCCTCCTACTTATGAGGCTTAGGAACTTCATAAGCAAAGTGTGAAAGTCTGGAAATTTATTTCACAGTGAATTTATCAAAATTTTCTACAAAAATGAATGCCCATATTGGTAAACCATATATGTGAATTAATCAACATGACGTTAATAACTGAGATAAAGAAAACAAAAAGTTAGTTACATACCTATTATGAATTAAAACCCCTATTTTGAGGTAGTATCTCATTTAATCCTTATGACACCCATGGGGTGAGGACTGTTAATCCCCTTCTGCTGAGAAGGCCACTGAGGCTCCTAGCAGATACCCTCCAGCAATTGCATTGTCTCTGCATAAGTAAGATTTTAAAACAAGTCTTCTCACTATTCATTCTGCCATCCAACACTGTCTCCAAATATATAAAATAAAATGAAAAATTCAACATGCATCTGGAGGGCATTAATAAACTTCAAAACACCAGGTAAAGGATGTCAATAGGTAAAGGATTTGGCTTCCCACACTGAAAACCCAGCTGCCTCTTCTTCACTAGGAAACCACTGTCTGCACACTGAATCAATTCCCAGCTTGCTGATCTGTAGCATGGACGTTTATTACGGTTAATAAGTTAACAGGAAAGATGTAAGATGTTTGATGAAAGAAAGAAAGGAAGGAAGGAAGGAAGGGAGGAAGGAAGGAAAGAAGGAAGGAAGAAAGGAAGGGAAAGAGAGAAAAGGAAGAAAGAAAGAAATCGTACTATCAGTACTATATATGTAATACTTCAATTTAGAAAAAAGAAATTCAAAGTGAAAAGTCACTATTAATATGTGAACCACAAATATTGATACACAATGAAGCAAAATATATAGATACATGGAAGAAATTAAACTGAAAATAAATGCAGAATTTCCAACAGAAGAGGTGATTGCGACCAGGATCAACCATGGTTTATATGCGTAGCCTGCACACCTGGGCGTTTGGGCCTGCCTCCGAGTAAGTGAAGAGCTGCAGGATAAAACATATGTCAGCTTAATCATGTAACCCTGGAGGGTTATAGCAGAAATCCCCTATTCACTTAGAAGAGGACGAGCCAGGTGTGCACTTATGATACCAATTTCATAGCTGCCTCTTCTTGATGGGATGGAAAGATCAGAGAAAAGGAAAACCAACCACTGCAAGGAGAAAACCACAGAAACTTCGCTGGGATTGACCTAGGATACTTGTTTTCACTCTGCACTGAGACTGAGTGTGAACTCTATGTCAGGCATGTGAGCTCACCCTCCCCCAATGAGCACGTGCCCTGAGTGTGTCCCAGGTGACCAAATGTGGTATGTTCTGTGGGGTTCCATGGAATTCCAGATAACTTGCTTCCTGGCTTTCCTATGTGTTGTTTCTTTTACCTAGAGCACACTTTCAGTTCCCCTTTTCTCCCTCTTCTCACCCCCAACAGCTTCACCTAGCTGATTTGCATTTAGATCTCAGTTTACACATCACTGATCCCCCGAGGCTGGGCTAGATCACCCACCTCATCAGCTCACAGCACTCTGCAGTTAATCCAATTGTACCATGTAGCACACTGTATTTTGATTGTCTACTTCCTTCATTCTCTGGGCAAATATGTTTTGAGTACCTACGGCATGAAAGGGATAGTTTTACTAGGTCGGGAGGATAACATCATGAGCAAAAGGAAACATGGAGAGGAACAGAAAAGAGTCCACATGTAAAGAACTAAGGAATGTATAAAATGCATGAATGAAATTTACAGAGCATGATGAACCATTCGGGTTGGTTTCCTTTAGTGCTAATATTTGATGGATGAAAAGGAGTTTACTAGATATGTACAAGAACAGAGCAGCGGCCAGAAAGCACTACAGGCCGACATGTAAGAATAGCAGTGGTGTGCGGAGACAGTCAAATAGAAGGAGCAGCATGTGAACAGGCTCTGATACAGGACAGACAATGGCAGATTTAACAATGTGAAAGAACTCATACATTCCTGCCTATCTACCTTGCTTCCAATTTTAATCTCAGTAAAAAGATATTTATAAAGCATTTAATGCATAGTTCTTTAATGAATACATAGATGAATGAATAAATGGGCTAAGAAATGTGTGCCTGAAAAAAAAGAAGCAGCATCTATAGTCAAAGTTTTTTTATCAGTGTTCTTAGGTAAAAGAGACAGACACTGACTGACGAATTTACGAAGAGGAATTTGTTTAAATTCCTTACATTAGGGACTTACAGCTTTCCAAAACCATTTACATGTCTGGAGAACCTGGCTTGAAAAATAAGTGGCAAATGAAGTCAAGGCAGCAAAACTGGGAAACAATGGCCAACTTCCTACTATGGGAAAGGTCTGGAGAGAACCCTACTGTCCCACTGTTAGCCACTGGGTTACATCAGCAAATAAATCTTCCCCAGCAAGACATAAACAGTAAAAAAGTTCCCAACATGGACAGGGAGTTCGAATGCCAACCAGCCAAACAAGCAAATATAAAAGAAACAAAACACAACAAAAATGAAGGTCTTCTCCACTTATAATTACGAAATCATATTGTTCCCTATCATACCCTCTCCAAAATTTCAGCTGAAGCTTGTTCCAGTGCTAACCCCAGGGCTGGAAAGACTAAGATACAAATAACAGACCAAACTAATAAAATTCAGTAATTAATGATTGTACTTAGCAAAGAATACTACCATAGAGAAATATTTAGTACATACTCAAAGGTCTTACCTCAGGATAAAATACTACAATATACAAAAACATATTTTAGACTCAAAAATTTGAGAAAATGGGGTGAATTAGATTTCAACTTGTTTTTATAAGCACTCTTAAAAAGTTACTTTTATCTGAAAATCTTGGTGTGTTTTAAACCAGGGGTAGTGCTTCCTAACATAAAATATGTCATCTCAATTGTTCTCTTTCTGCTTGCATTTGTTAAGTGTTCTCTTTGTATTTGTTTAAAGTACTTCATATTTTACCACCTGTATTAGCCAGAGTAGGTTAGGTTATAGAGCAATTAAAAACAACTCCAAATCTCGGTGCTGTTACATAACAAAAGTTCATTTTTTTTCACATGCAGATCTGGGCAACTCTTAAGGCAGCTGTGTTGTGTTGATTCTGATTTCTGGGCTGCATCAGACTCAAGATAGCTGCAAATCACCCCATGCTTCTATGAGCACCAGGACAGGGAAGAGGCTCAAAGACCAGAAGACTCACCATGAAATCCTTCTGCCTGGAAGTGACACGTATCACTCCTGTTCACGTTTAACTGGCCAAAGCAAGTCACTGCTGCCTGGCATAAATTTAAGAGGATGAGGAAGTAAAATCTCCCAGGGCAAGGAAATAGAAGAGAAATTGACATTGGTGAATGCCTAACACGTGATCAAATACTGAATGGTCAAGTAGTGGATTTCTTAAAAATGTGCAAAATGAAGATTTTTTAAACAGGATGTCACTAACCTTGCCTGCATTGAAAATAGTTTCTTTAAAAAAAATTCCTTGATAGTCCTTAATCATATACATTACAGAACTTTTAATGAATTTTAAGGAAGAGACAGTTTCTGCTCTTTTACAATTATATTTCCATGAAACTTTTACTACTTGCTTCTACATTAACCAGGGTTAACCCCTCCCTTTCCCTCCTAAATATTGCTATTTTGTGCTGTTGCTTCTACAATAAATATCCACAGAATCCCTCCCACACACATTAAACCTGATAAACAACAAACTAATTAAGACCAAAAAAAAAGTTAGACAAAATATTACATACCTATATTTTAAGTGATCTACTTATTTTATTTAAATTTTTAGAGACATAGGAGTACTCCATATCCATCGTTTTTCCTGTGTTCAACACTAAAGGCTTTTAGTTCAACAGTTCAACACATTTAAGTGAGTACTTAGTACATAATAGTTCTCAACGTTTCTAATTTTGCACTAGAGATATAAGGATATGAAAGCAGCAGCACTACTGTGCAACCCAGATGCAGGTCAAAAAGCTGACTATGCAGTTCAGTAGTACAGTGCCTTAACTCAAACACAAAACAAAATAAGTGTGTGTATGTGTGTGTGTGTGTTGCAGGAAAGACACAATCAGTTAAATACACAGGAAAGAAATGAAAAGGAAATAAACAATAACCCCAAACTATCGGTACATAGGGAGTGTGACTCAGTTAAAATACCTGCTCTACAGAATGATTTGATTTTTAATGTGAAGGGGAAAAAAAATGAAAAAGAAATACACAATATCAAAATCAAATTGTCAAGGAGCTTTCCTTTCCAGTTAAATACGTAGTTACATACCCAAAAAGCAGTTCACTACAAAATATCTAAAATTGGTACACAAAATATACTTAAAATTATTTGGGGTACATATCTGAACTATATATGTGAAAGAAAATGAAGAAACTCCTTCACTAAGGCCAAACATGAGGCAGCCCTATGACTCTAGACAGGAAAAGAGGGGCTAAAGCCAGAAGCTTCCAGGTACTATCTGCCCATCTCCAGCAACATGGAGTTGTAACTTCCAAAACCACATGGGAGATAAAAGGACAGGGCATTTGGATAGTTGTTGTTTTGGACACCCACCCATGAATCTAGGGGCCCTAATGTGCTATATCCCCCGGGAAATGATGAACGAGAAGAAAACTGCTTTGCAAGAGAACTCAGCAAGGAAAGTTGTCTAGTGTAATCTTGCCTCTTGGTATGTGAGGGGAGAGTGGGGGTTGGATGGCTGAAATAGTCCCTGAAAATTATAAGTAGAAGTCAGTCATTATGTAGCAATTGTAGTCTGAAATTACAGTACTTGTACAATGAAAACGAAAACACTAAGAAATTATGGTGGCTCAGTTATCGAAGGGATTCCGTGTGGCTGGCAGAAATTAAAGCAAATCATCTCTGCAGGAATATATACCCTCAAACTAAGCCTCACAACTCCTCACAAATAAAGTTTCAACAAACATTGGCTCACAATGAGATTTTTGTAAAACCACAAGATGACAAGAATACACGAGCAAGGATAAGTAGAATAAAGAAATAGAATTAGACCCATAAATATTTCAAATTTTCAGAATTATTAAAGGTAGAAAACAATATGCGTATACTTATGATGTATAACAAAATAATAGAGGCAATAAAAAATATCATAGGCATTCAGCAGGAAAACTTGGGATGAGATGAAGTAGAAATTGTAGAAATAACAAAATATGAAATGTAAAATGTACCGGATGGAGAGAGCTGCAGGCTTCTGGACCAACATGTAAGAAGCCTGGAAGTTGTCACTCCATCCTAATAATAAGTAAAAAGGTGAACAACTTGAAAAATCAATAGCTTTTCTTGGATCCGTCATAGAAGTGAGGTCACAGGGCAAACCACTGCATCTACAATAAAGCTGGAGTAACTGACAAGCAAATACAAATAATCACAACTTACCCGAGCAGAGAACCTCAAGGAAAAACTCTCATAGGAACCAGTGCTTGGGAAACCTGAATTATAGTTGATGAACTGATGCAAGCTCCATGTAGACAAGTCAGAGAGGTAAAAACTCCAGGGCGACCCAGACAGAGAAGTGCTCCCACATTCTGTGATTTTTACCTCCAGGAGCTCAACCAGATTCTCCTAGTGAATATCAAAGAAAAGTCCCCTTGTGATTCTGGCAAGGGGAAGGGAAAAGGAACTATTTTGAAATACACCAGAGAATTCTGTTTTCCTAAACAAGGACTGCTCTCAAGAGAAACTATTTTACCAAAGCTTATACTACTGGGGTTTTATGAAGACCTAAGTGACCAGGGGAAGGGAAATACTTAACTCCAGCCCACTGTGGTCATCTCGCTCCATGTAGGGGGAGAGGGAGAGCTGAGAGACACTTGCGTAGTTTACAGTTCAGAGACACAGACCCACTAAAAGATTGGCAGATTGCCATCTAATCACAGAACTATAGAATGACTCTCTTCCTGCTACACCTTACTACTACATTGCTAAAGGCCTATTTATCACAGTCCCTTTTACCCAATAAATCATGCAGAGCTATCAGGAAAAAAATCACAAGTGTACTGAAAGGCAAAATCAAGAGTTCAAAGAGACACAACATGTATCAGAATCAGACTCAGATATGGGATAGATGTTGGAATTGTCAGACAAGAAAAAAATTTTTTTAATTTGATTAATATGCTATGGGTACTAATGGATAAAATAGACAGCACAGACAGCATCAAGAACAGATGAGAAATGTAATCAGAGAGATGGAAATTTTTAAAAAGAATCAAAAAGGAAATCTAGAGGATAAATGAAGAATGCTTTGATGGGCTCATTAGTAGACTGAACAGGAATATGGAAAAAATCTTTGACCTTGATGATATATCAATAGAAACTTTCAAAACAGAAGAAAAAAGAGGAAAATAAGAGAACATAATATCCAAGGACTGTGGGGCAACTACAAAAGGTATAACATACATGTAAAGGCAATACCAGAAGAAGATGAAAGAGAGAAAAGAATAATAACAGAATTTCCCAAAATTAATGTCAGACATCAAATTAAATATCCAGGAACACCAAGCAGGGTAAATTCAAAAACAAACAAACAAACCATTTAGGTATATTATTCAAACTGCAGAAAATCAAAGATAAAGAGAAAATCTTGAAAGACACCACAGGAAAAAAATATCTTACATATAGAGGAGCAAAGATAAGAATTATCCCTAATTTTCCACCAGAAACAAGGCAAGCAAAAAGAGTGAAGTGAAATATTTAAGATGTAGGAGAAATAAACCCAGAATTCTGTCCCTACAGACTTTCCTCCAAAAGTGAAGGAGGAATATACAAAATTCTCAGAAAAGTTAGGATAAAAATTAGGATAATTTGTTTACAGCAGACCAGCCTTGAAAGAAATGTTAAAAGAAGTTCTTTAGAGAGAAGGAAAATAATATATGTCAGAAACTCAGATCTACATAAAGAAGAGAAGAGCACTGGAGAAGGAATAAGTGAAGGAAAAATAAAAACTTATGGGTTCGGGCTTCCCTGGTGGCGCAGTGGTTGAGAGTCCACCTGCCGATGCAGGGGACACAGGTTCGTGCCCCGGTCCGGGAGGATCCCACATGCTGCGGAGCGGCTGGCCCTGTGAGCCATGGCCCCTGAGCCTGCGCGTCCAGAGCCTGTGCTCCACAGCGGGAGAGGCCACAACAGTGAGAGGCCCCAAAAAAAAACTTATGGGCTTTTTGTTCTTAATTTAAGTATAACAGTTTTTTCAAAATAATAATAGTAAAAATGTATTTGATTATGTGTGCTTATGTATATATTTTGTGTGTGTGTGTATATATATATATATATTTACATATAAGTGAAATGAATGACAGTAATGATACCACAGAGGAAGAATTAGGATTATTTTATTATAAGGTACTAACACTACCTGTGAATGGTATAGTGTTATCTGAATATGGACTTGTATTAGCTGTAAATGTATATTGCAAACTCCAGGGAAACCACTAAAAAAGGTTTAAAAAAGGAAGCATAACTAGTATGCCAAGAAAGGAAAAAAATGGAAACATAGAAAATGCTCAACTAAAACCACAAATGGTAGAAAAGAGCAGAAAACAAAAATAGGAGAAAAAGAACAAGGGCCACAAACAGAAAACAGTAACAAATATGGTAGATACTACTCCAACTATATCAATAATCTCTTTGAATGTCAGTGGTCTAAATGCACCAATTAAAAAAGAAAGATTGCCAGAGTGGATCAAAACACATGACCCAACTATATTTTGTCCACAAGAAACCCCTATAAATATAAAAACACATATATATTAAAAATAAATGAACGGAGGGATACAACTTAACAAATTTAGAAATTGAACAATGTCTCTTCTCAGACCACAATGGAATTAAACTAGAAATCAATAACAGAAAGATTGCTTAAAAATCCCAAAATAAGTATGGAGGTTCCTTAAAAAACTACAAATAGAATTACCATATGACCCAGCAATCCCACTACTGGGCATATACCCTGAGAAAACCAAAATTCAAAAAGAGTCATGTACCAAAATGTTCATTGCAGCTCTATTTACAATAGCCAGATGGAAACAACCTAAGCGCCCATCATCGGGTGAATGGATAAAGAAGATGTGGCACATATATACAATGGAATATTACTCAGCCTTAAAAAGAAATGAAATTGAGCTATTTGTAATGAGATGGATAGACCTAGAGTCTGTCATACAGAGTGAAGTAAGTCAGAAAGAAAAAGACAAATACTGTATGCTAACACATATATATGGAATTTAAGGGAAAAAAATGTCATGAAGAACATAGGGGTAAGACAGGAATAAAGACGCAGACCTACTGGAGAACGGACTTGAGGATATGGGGAGGGGGAAGGGTGAGCTTTGACAGGGCGAGAGAGAGTCATGGACATATACACACTAACAAACGTAGTAAGGTAGATAGCTAGGGGGAAGCAGCCGCAAGGCACAGGGATATTAGCTCGGTGCTTTGTGACAGCCTGGAGGGGTGGGATAGGGAGAGTGGGAGGGAGGGAGACGCAAGAGGGAAGACATATGGGAACATATGTATATGTATAACTGATTCACTTTGTTATAAAGCAGAAACTAACACACCATTGTAAAGCAATTATACCCCAATAAAGATTTTAAATAAATAAATAAATAAATAAAAGTAATACCAAAAAAAAAAAAAAACCCAAAATATTTGGAGATCAAACAACACACTACTAAATATCACATGGGTCAAAGAAAAAAGTCTCAAGGGAAATTAAAAAGTACTTTGAACTTAATGAAAATGAGAACACAACTTATGAAAATGTGTGGGATGCAGCAAAAGCAGTGCTTTTAGAGGGAAATTTACAGCATTGAATGCATATATTAGAGAAGAAGAAAGGTCTAAAATCAGTAGTCTAAGTTTTCACCTTATAAAACTAGAAAAAGATGATCAAATTAAATCCAAAGTAAGCAGAAGAAAAGAAATAATAAAAGAGCAGAAATCAATGAAATTGGAAACATGGAATCAATCAAAAAAATCAATCAAATCAAACCTGTTTCTTTAAAAAGATCAATTAGATTGGTAGCACTAGCCAGGCTAACTAAGAAAAAAAAAAAGAGAGAGAAGAAAAAAGCTACTAATATCACAAATGAAAGAGGGGACATCACATTAAAAGGATAAAAGAGAAATCTTATGAACAAGTCTATGCACACAAGTTTGATACACAAGTTAAAATGAAGCAATTCCTTGAAAGATACAATTTCCCAGAACTCACACAAGAAGAAAAAACCATTTGAATAGGCCTATATCTGTTAAAGACATTGAACCAAAAATTAATATCTTTCAAAAACTGATAGCATCATGTCCAGTTGGGTTCACTGGTGAATTCTACCAAACATTTAAGAAAGAAATGATACCAATTCTCTATAATCTCTTCCAGGAGAGAGAAGAAAGGGGATATTTCCTAAATCATTCTATGAGGCCAGCATTACTCTTATACCAAAACCAGACAAAACATTACAGGAAAACGGCAGACCAATATATCTCAGGAATAAAGATGCAAAAATTCTCAAAAAATATTAGCAAATGAAATCTAGCAATGTATAAAAAGAATTTTTATACACCATGACAAAGAGAAAATTCCATGTAGGCAAGGCTGGTCCAACATTCAAAAATCAGTTAATTTATCCATCACATCAACAGGCCAAAGAAGAAAAATCACATGATTCTATCAATAGATACAGAAAAGGCATTTGACAAAATCCAACAATCATTCACAATAAAAACTCTCAGCAAACTAGGAATAGAGGGGAGCTTCTTCATCTTGGTAAACAACATCTACAAGAAACCCACAGTTAACAGCTAACATCACTACTTAATGGTGAGAAATCTGAAGCTTTCCCATTAAGATGAGGAACAAAGAATGTATGCTCCTTTTCACCACTCCTTTTAAACATCATACTGGAAGTTCTAGTTAATGCAATAAGACCAGAAAAAAAGGGGGGGGGAATGTATACAGATTGGAAACTGGGAAGGAAGAAATAAAACTTTCTTTGTTCATGGAAGACATCATCATCTACATAAAAAATCCAAAATAAAAACTCCTGGAATTAGCAAGGATTATAGAAAGGTTGCAGGATACAAAGTTAATAGAGGAAAGTCAATTGCTTTCCTATATACCACAATTAACTAGAATTTGAAATTCAAAACACAGTATCATTTATATTAGAACCCGCAAAATAAACAGTTAGGTATAAATCTAACAAAATATGTATAAGATCTATATACAGAAAACTACAAAACTCAGATGAAAAAAATTAAAGAAGTAAGTAAATGGAGAGATACTCCATATTCACGGATAGGAAGACTCAATACTGTCAAGACGCTTGTTCTTCCCAACTTGATCTCTAAATTGAATGCAACCCTAATCAAAATCTCAGCAAGTTATTTTATGGATAGCAAAAACTAATTCTAAAGATTATATAGAGAGGGAAAAGACCCAGAATAGCTAACACAATATTGAAGAATAACAACGTCAGAGGACTCACATTACCCAACTTCAACACTCACTATAAAGCAAAGGTAATCAAGACAGTGTGGTATTGGCAAAAGAATAAATAGGTCTATGGAAAAGAACAGAAAACCCAGAAATAGAACCACATACATATAGTCAACTGATCTTTGACAAAGGAGCAAAAGCATTACAGTAAAGACTGTATTTTCACCAATGATGCTGGAACAACTGGATATCCACACGTAAAAAAAAATGAATCTAGACACAGACCTTACTCTCTTCCGAAAAATTAACTCAAAATAGATAAAAGACCTAAACATAAAATGTAAAACTCCTAGACGACAATATAGATGAAAATCTAGGTGACCTTGGTTATGGTGATGACTTTTTAAAGTACTGCATCAAAGGCACAATCCATGAAAGAAATAATTGATACTCTGGACTTCATTAAAATGAAAAACCTCTGCTGTCCAAAATACAGCATCAATAGGATGAGAACACAAGCCATAGACTGGGAGAAAATATTTGCAAAATACATACTTGATAAAGGACTCTTATTCAAAATATAAAAAGAACTCTTAAACCCAACAATAAGAAAGTGAACAAATTAAAAAATGGGCTAAAGACCTGAACAGACACCTCATCAAAGAAGACATACAGATGGCAAATAAGCATATGAAAAGATGCTTCACATGCTATGTCATCAGGAAAATGCAAATTAAAACAACAGTTAGATACCACTACACACTATTAGAATGGCCAAAATCCAAAACACTGAGAACACCAAATGCTGGTGAGCATGTGGAGCAACACGAACTCCCATTCACTGCTGGTGGGAATGCAAAATAGTGAGACACTTTGGAAGACAGTTTGGTAGTTTCTTACAAAACTAAACATACTTTTAGCATATGATCCAGCAATCACACTCCTTGGTATTTACTCAAATGAGTTAAAAACTTTGTCAACACAAAAATCTGCACAAAAAGTATTTATAGCAGCTGTATTCATTATTGCCAAAACTTAGAAGCAACCAAGATGTCCTTCAGTAGGTGAATGGATAAACTAACTGTGGTATATTAGACAATGAAATATTATTCAGTGCTAAGAAGAAATGAGCTACCAAGCCATGAAAAGACATGAGGGAAACTGAAATGCATATTAGTAAGTGAAAAACAATTTTGAAAAGGCTTTTAAGTCAGTGAAAGTATTCTGTATGATACCACAATGCTGGATACATATCATTATTTATTTGGCCAAACCTATAGAACATACAAACACAAGGAATAAACCGTAAAGTAAACTATGGACTTTGGGTGATTATGATGTGTCATTTAGGTTCATCAACTGTAATAAATATACCACCGTGGTGAGGAATGTCAACAGTGGGGAGGTTATATGTGAGTGTGTGTGTCTCTGTGTATAGGCATATATGGAATATCTCTGTACCTTCCATTCAGTTTTGCAGTGAACCTAAAACTGCTCTAAAAAAAAAAGTATATTTAAGAAAATATTTATTGCACTGGATGATTTCTTGAAATGAATATGCATAATTGGTACATTTCCTTGAACATGTGTCTTAATAAGAATCTTAAGTATCAGGTTAAAAATATATAAGTAAAAGTAAACAGAAAATTGGTTTTAAAGATACAAGCTAGAAAACACAATGACCGAAAACCTACGGTATGCACCAAAAACAGTTTTAGAAGGAAGTTTATAGCAATACAATCCTACCTCAAGAAACAAGAAACAACTCAAATAAACAACCTAACATTACACCTAAGCAATTAGAGAAAGAAGAACAAAAAAGCCCCAAAGTTAGCAGAAGGAAAGAAATCATAGAGATCAGATCAGAAATAAATGAAAAAGAAATGAAGGAAACAATAGCAAAGACCAATAAAACTAAAAGCTGGATCTTTGAGAAGATAAATAAAATTGATAAACCATTAGCCAGACTCATCAGGAAAAAAAGGGAGAAGACTCAAATCAACAGAATTAGAAATGAAAAAGGAGAAGTAACAACTGACACTGCAGAAATACAAAGGATCATGAGAGATTACTACAAGCAACTCTATGCCAATAAAATGGACAATCTGGAAGAAATGGACAAATTCTTAAAAAAGCACAACCTTCTGAGACTGAACCGGGAAGAAATAGAAAATAGAAACAGAACAATCACAAGCACTGAAATTGGGACTATGATTAAAAATCCTCCAACAAACAAAAGCCCAGGACCTGATGGCTTCACAGGTGAATTCTATGAAACATTTAGAGAAAAGCTAACACCTATCCTTCTGAAACTCTTCCAAAATATAGCAGAGGGAGGAACACTGCCAAACTCATTCTACGAGGCCACCATCACCCTGATACCAAAACCAGACAAAGATGTCACAAAGAAAGAAAACTACAAGTCAATATCACTGAGGAACATAGATGCAAAAATCCTCAACAAAATACTAGCAAACAGAATCCAACAGCACATTAAAAGCATCATACACCATGATCAAGTGTGGTTTTATCCCAGGAATTCAAGGATTCTTCAATATACGCAAATCAATCAATGTGATACACCATATTAACAAATTGAAGGAGAAAAACCATATGGTCATCTCAATAGATGCAGAAAAAGCTTTCAACAAAATTCAACATCCATTTATGATAAAAACCCTCCAGAAAGTAGGCATCAAGGGAACTTACCTCAACATAATAAAAGCCATATATGACAACAGCCAATATCATTCTCAATGGTGAAAAACTGAAACTATTTCCTCTAAGATCAGGAACAAGACAAGGTTGTCCACTCTCACCACTATTACTCAACATAGTTTTGGAAGTTTTAGACACAGCAATCAGAGAAGAAAAAGAAATAAAAGGAATCCAAACCAGAAAAGAAGAAGTAAAACCGTCACTGTTTGCAGATGACATGATACTATACATAGAGAATCCTGAAGATGCTACCAGAAAACTACTAGAGCTAATGAATGAATTTGGTAAAGCAGCTGGTTACAAAATTAGTGCACAGAAATCTCTTGCATTCCTATGCACTAATGATGAAAAATCTGAGAGAGAAATTAAAGAAATACTCCCATTTACCACTGCAACAAAAAGAATAAAATACCTCGGAATAAACCTACCTAAGGAGACAAAAGACCTGTATGCAGAAAACTATAAGACACTGATGAAAGAAATTAAAGATGATACAAACAGATGGAGAGATATACCATGTTCTTGGATAGGAAGAATCAACATTTACTACCCAAAGCAATCTAAAGATAAAACGCAATCCCTATCAAACTACCAATGGCATTTTCCACAGAACTAGAACAAAAAATTTCACAGTTTGTATGGCAACACAAAAGACCCCGAAAAGCCAAAGCAATCTTGAGAAAGAAAAACGGAGCTGGAGGAATCAGGCTCCTGGACTTTCGACTATGCTACAGAGCTACAGTAATCAAAACAGTGTGGTGCTGGCACAAAAAGAGAAATATAGATCAATGGAACAGGATAGAAAGCCCAGAGATAAACCCACGCACATATGGTCACCTTATTTTTGACAAAGGAGGCAAGAATATACAATGGAGAAAAGACAGCCTCTTCAATAAGTGGTGCTTGGAAAACTGGACAGCTACATGTAAAAGGATGAAATCAGAACACTCCCTAACACCATACACAAAAATAAGCTCAAAATGGATGAAAGACCTAAATGTAAGGCCAGACACTATCAAACTCTTAGAGGAAAACTTAAGCAGAACACTCTGTGACATAAATCACAGCAAGATCCTTTTTGACCCACCTCCTAGAGAAATGGAAATAAAAACAAACAAAAAAATGGGACCTAATGAAACTTAAAAGCTTTTGCACATCAAAGGAAACCATAAACAAGACAAAAAGACAACCCTCAGGATGGGAGAAATATTTGCAAATGAAGCAACTGACAAAGGATTAATCTCCAAAATTTAAAAGCAGCACATGCAGCTCAATATCAAAAAAGCAAACAACCCCATCCAAAAATGGGCAGAAGACCTAAACAGACATTTCTCCAAAGAAGATATACAGATTGCCAACAAACACATAAAAGAATGCTCAACGTCACTAATTATTAGAGAAATGCAAATCAAAACTACAATGAGGTATCACCTCACAACAGTCAGAATGGCCATCATCAAAAATTTACAAACAATAAATGCTGGAGAGGGTGTGGAGAAAAGGGAACCCTTTTGCACTGTTGGTGGGAATGTAAATTGATAAAGCCACTAAGGAGAACAATATGAAGGTTCCTTAAGAAACTAAGAATAGAGCTACCATACAGCCCAGCAATCCCACTACTGGGCATATGCCCTGAGAAAACCATAATTTAAACAGAGACATGTACCACAATGTTCATTGCAGCTCTATTTACAATAGCCAGGACACGGAAACAACCTAAGTGTCCATCGACAGATGACTGGGTAAAGAAGATGTGGCACATATATACAATGGAATATTACTCTGCCAAAAAAAGAAACAAAATTGAGTTATTTAAATTTTTATATTTTTTTTGCGGTACGCGGGCCTCTCACCGTTGTGGCCTCTCCCGTTGCAGGGCACAGGCTCCGCACGCGCAGGCCCAGCGGCCATGGCCCACGGGCCCAGCCGCTCCGCAGCACGTAGGATCCTCCCGGAGCGGGGCACGAACCCGCGTCCCCTGCACCGGCAGGCGGACTCCCAACCACTGCGCCACCAGGGAAGCCCAAAATTGAGTTATTTATAGTGAGGTGGATGGACCTAGAGTCTGTCATACAGAGTGAAGTAAGTCAGAAAGAGAAAAACAAATACCATATGCTAACACAGATATATGGAATAATCTAAAAAAAAGGTTC
The DNA here is from genome assembly GCF_005190385.1 of Monodon monoceros. Lineage (NCBI taxonomy): Eukaryota > Metazoa > Chordata > Mammalia > Artiodactyla > Monodontidae > Monodon > Monodon monoceros. The sequence goes on along the minus strand of NW_021703777.1, from coordinate 19,001,884 downwards.
TGAAGAACCTAGGGGCAGGACAGGTCTAAAGACGCAGACCTAGAGAATGGACTTGATGACATGGGGAGGGGGAAGGGTAAGCTGGGACGAAGTGAGAGAGTGGCAGGGACATATATACACTACCAAATGTAAAATAGATAGCTAGTGGGAAGCAGCTGCATAGCACAGGGAGATCGGCTCGGTGCTTTGTGACCACCTAGAGGGGTGGGATAGGGAGGGTGGGAGATGCAGAGAGAGGGGATATGGAGATACAGGTATACGTATAGCTGATTCACTTTGTTATACAGCAGAAACTAACACAACACTGCAAAGCAATTATACTCCAATAAAGATGTTTAAAAAAAAGAGAAAGAAGCTAGAATGTAAAACAGAGAGATAAGCAACAGTAAATTTGAAGGAGGGGTTAGGTGATGTGGGGAAAGTGTAGAAAATGGTGTAATAAATCTCTGTCTAGGGTTCTGGAAAGTGGTAATGCAGAAACTTGGGAAATGGTAAACTTATATCTTATAGTTCTCCATAATTGATTAATTAATACACTTTTGAATTTAGAAAGCTCACCAAATCCCTCACAGGATAAATAAATTTTAAAAACATCTTCACCTAGACATAATGCAACACTACTGCAGAACACAAATGACAAAGGAAAGGTTTTATAACCAACCAAAGAAAAAAGAGATTACGTAGAACAAAATCACAATTTAAGTAACAACTGATTTCTTAACTTGTTGAAAACCAGAAAAGAATGCAAAACTTTCTTTAAAGCACTGAGAAAAAATAACTGTCAACCTAGCATTCTATACTCAACAAAAGATATTTGTAATCAATACAAAATCTGAGCTTTTACCATCAAAAGCCTTTCTAAAGTAACTTCTAAGAGACATACTTCAGGAGGAAGGAATATGATCCCAGGACACAGGTTTGTAATTCAAGATGAAATGGTGAGTTAAGGAAAGTATGGATGTGGTTAAATCTAATGGAAGGTTCACAGTATAAAGCAATAATAATAATAATATAAAATTTGTGAGTATTAAAAAGACAGGATTAAAAAAAGACAGGATTGAATTTTTACAAATCTAAAGGTTATAAAACTGGGCAAGTTGTGTGTAGCTAAAGCACTCTGAAAGAAAAGGTAAACATATTGATTAATTTTAGACTTCACAAAGTTAAGTTTGAGCATAATTCCTATAATCTATAAAAAATATTTAAGATACTGTGTAACTTCCAAACAAATAGAAAGAAAAAATGTAATAATGGGGAAAATATTGTTAATGCAAAATAAGTTTTGTAAGAAAAAACTGGGGGAAAAATAGAGCATGTAATAAAAAATAGAAAGCCTTAAATGAGATGATAGAAATAAGTCCAAACACATAAGAGATCACAATCAAATGTGAATGGCCTGAATATTTCAGGTAAGGAACTAAGATTTTCAGACATTCACACAAACTATAAATATCAGCTAAATTATATTTATAGCAGACATATGTAAAACAACTCCTAGGGAAAATTAATGACAGAGATAAATATACATAAAATAAAATTTTAAAATTACAATATCAAATAAGTCAAAAGTTATTCTAGGGGAAACACTGAAGTAGGTAAAAACAAAATTTGGTGAATAAACTGAGGATATAATTGCAAATGAGCAGAGATTTTTTAAAATGCTTTAAGGAAATTGATTTGAAAACTAGCATAATATGGACAGATGCTCAGAAAAGTATTATTTACTAAAAGAAAAAAAAAGAAAACCTGAGTAACACTATTACAGTTAAAGATATTAAATCGATATTTTAAATTTTTTTCGTAAAAGAAACAGCATGTTCAAATGACTTCTGCAAATGTATTTTACCTCACATTCAAGGAACAAATAATCCTGATTTTACACCAATTCTTCTTGGAATCTCAAAGAGGAAAAAACCCCACTTATTTGGTTAGGCTAGCATAACTGTGATTAAAAAGCTAGAGAACAGGATAAGGAAGAAAAAATATAAACCAATTTTGCAAACAAGATAAAACAAAACAAACTTTGGCCACATACCTGTGTGTATAAATGTCTGTATAATAAACACTATGTCATGACCAAATTAAGTTTATTCCAGGAATGAAAGGTTAGATTAACATTCGAAAAAAATCTATTAATGTACTTCACCACATTAACAAATCAAAGGAGAAGAACTATATCATCATCTCAATTGGTGCAGGAAAAGCATTTAACAAAATTCATCAACCATGTAGGGAGCCTTCAAAGGGAATGTATTTAATCTGACAGAAATACAAAATCAAAAAACATAAAGCAAACATACTAAGTGGTGAAAGATTAAAACCATTTCATTTAAATTCATGAATAAGGAAGAAGTCCACTATCTTACTGCTGTTCAACATTGTACTAGAGGTCCCCTTGAGGGCAATAATGGAGAAAAAATGAAAAGAAACATTGTGAATATTGGAAAAGAATTTAAAAATCCAATCATTATCCCAGATGATATAATTTTCTAGCTAGAAAACTCAAAGTATTATACAGATAAATTATTAGATTTAATCATGGATTTTAATCTGGTTGTTGAGTAAAAAATTCTTTACACACAACTCAGTTGCATTTCCATACAATAGCTACAAACACTTAGAAAATGTAGTTTTTTTAAAATACCTGCAAAATAGTGACAAAACTAAAAGCAACCAAGAATAATTCTTTTTGAAAATGTGCAAGACCTTGACGAATTAAATAATAAAACTTTATGAGACATTAAATAAAATAGATATAGATTAAAAAATGATTTTTTGGATAATGAAACAATGTTGCAAAATTGTCCAATGTTTCCAAATTTATCTATAGGTCCAATATAAATCTGGGTTTTCAAGGAATTTGACAAGCTGATTATAATATGTATATGATAAATGAAGGAAAAAATATAGCTAAAACTTCCTATAATAGGAAGAAGGTAAGACTTGCCCTACCTGATGTCAAGACATACTAAAGAGCTCCAGGTATCAAGACAGTGTGATACTGGCACAGGTATAAATAACTCCATGTGGAAACAAGACAGCATTGTATATCGTGGAGAATGGATAAATTGTGCCAAAGCAACTGTGGTATTCAGGTTAAAAAATAAGTAAATTTGAGCCCTATTTCACACATAACACAAAATCAATTCCCCACTAAAAATAAGCTTAAATGCACATGTAATAGATTACCTTGATAAACTTGGGACAGCAAAGATGTTTCTGAGCAACACACAAAGAACATGTTTATGACTTTGGAAGAAATGAGATTTAAACAAGACATAAAATATGCCAACTCTAAAGGGAAGGAATGATCAATTCAGCAATATTAAATTAATGCCTTTGACCATTAGTTCTGACTCAGCTGTTGTTGTAGTAATGAAGTGTAATAAATCATGTCAAATCAAATGTCATAACTACAAGCATTCTTTTTCTTTTATGTGGGTCTGTAGGTAAGCTACATATCACTTGGGCTTGGTTCCAGACTTGGGATTGGGTTGTGTTTGCTCCAGGTATCTTCCTTGGACCAGGAGCTAAACTAGGGCATGCTTTTCTTGTTGAGAATGGCAGGAACACAAGATGGCCAAGAGGCTGAACCACACAGGCACATTTAATGCCTCTGCTTGTATCATATCTGCTCAAATCTCATTGGGTGTCATAATCCCACTGGAGTGGGAAACCATGGCTACAGGACAAAGGCTGTGAACATATCACCCTATTACAGGTGAGTGAAGAACTGGCACCAATATTCCTATCAACCATAGATATCTTAAGCCATATCGAAAGCAAATCAAAATTTGGGTGAAGATATCTAGTTATCTACCTATAGCTGGCAATGCATTAGCCTCCCAAATATAAAAACGTATCATACACACCAATAAGAAGACTAATGATGTGATTTAAAATGGGCAAAACACAGGAAGAGGCATTTTACAGGAAAAAAAGGATGAAAGTGCAATTAAAAATTAGAAATGCTCAAATTTGCTGCAGAGAAACCTAAAATAAGACAGCATATCACACCTCATATTTGTAAAACTTAAAAAGTCTCACAATATCAAGGGTTGGTAAGAATACAGAGCAAGTGAAAGTTTTATACACTACTGGTGGGAATATAAATTAGTGTACTCACTTTGGAAAACAACTGACATTATCTTGTAACCACAAAGATATTTAAATTCTTTGACCAAGTAATTCTACTCCAAAAATTCTTGCCCATGTGCTCCAAAAGACACATACATTGCAGCATCTTTGTGAAAGCAAACAGCTAGAAAGAACCCAAATGACCATTGAATGGTAAATAAATAGGAAATGGTAAGTCATACAATAAAATATTTACAGCAAAAATAATAAATGAACTACATCTCTGTATGCCCACCTGGATGAATGTCAAAAACATAATGCTCACAGTGCTGATTTTTAACAAAAAGCAAGTCTCAGAAAAATATAGAGGGCAGGTACTATTATATGAAGTTCAAATAAAAGTACAACCAAACAACTGTGTTGCTTAGGGATTACTAATATATTGTAAATTTATAAAGCAAAACAACAGAATGATAAACACAGAATTTAGTAAGAGGCACAGAGGGGTCTTGAACAACACTGCATGTTTTATTTTTTTTAAAGATATCATGAGTGCATGGATACTTGTTTTACTAGGCTTTATGAATATATATATATATACATATTCATTCATTATATAATTTTTATATATGAACTCTTTTATAATTGAACAAAGTCAGTTTCAATTATCAAAATAACTAGCAGAATTTTGTTTTCCTTCTTGAGCTTCTGTTATCTCTTCACATCTGAATACCCCAAAATTTAATCATTGTAGATTCTGTAACTTTTCAGTGTTTCCCATCTAGACATTTTCACTACAACATTGCTCTCCACTGTTTTGAATTAGAATGAGAAGCACTAAGCATGTGTTCAATTAGTGGGGGATTGACACCTTTAGCCAGTTCAATTTAGTGGTTAAATTGAGAAAAGCACCAAGATCAGTTGGATAGAGAGAGATCAAGAAAATATTTTAGGGGACTTCCCTGGTGGTGCATTGGTGAAGAATCTGCCTGCCAATTCAGGGGACACGGGTTTGATCCCTGGTCTGGGAAGATCCCACATGCGGCAGAGGAACTAAGCCCGTGAGCCACAACTACTGAGCCTATGCTCTAGGGCCCGCCTGACGCAACAATTGAGCCAGCGTGCTGCAACTACTGAAGCCCACGCGCCTAGAGCCTGTGCACCGCAGGAAGAGAAGCCACCGCAATGAGAAGCCCACACACCGCAACAAAGAGTAGCCCCCACTAGCCACAACTAGAGAAAGCCCGCGCACAGCAAAGAAGACCCAACCGCAGCCAAAAATAAAATAAGAAAAAAAAACTATTTTAAAAACAGCAACAAAAATTGTTAAACATTTTCTCTATGCCAGCCAGAATGATAAGTAATTTACCCTGAAATAACTCGGAAAATGCCCACAACTGCCCCGTGGACTAGGTTCTGTTAGCAGCCTCACTTTACAGGATTTGAGGCACAGAGATGTTACATAATTTGATAATTTCCCAGTGTCACACAGCTGTTAAGAGATGATGTTACTGCTTCACACTCCTACTCTTATCCACTATGCCATACGGAATTGAATGTTAAAATCACAGGGCAATCAACCGAACTGTCAATGCACAAAACATGTAGTGGATTATCATTTGTAAAATATAAATACCAACATTTTAAAAACTCTGTGAATTAACTGAAAAAATCATGCACAGGATGGTACCATTGGTACTCTGTTGTATATCTCTCTGTCCGTATGTCTTCTCTCCTTCCTTCCAACTATTCATTTTTTGTGCCTCACTTCCTTTTCACCATTTTATTTCCCCTCCAGGGATATCTTTGCTTATTTCTATCCCCAAATTGTCTCTCTTTCGAATTTGCCATAATTTTGTAAAGTTTAAATTGCTTTCCTTTATAGAAATGAGAGAGAAAATATAATAAAGGGAGAGAGGATCCTAAGCAGACAGAATTACTTTAGTTTGAAGTAACACTCTCTAAATAACTGGCTAATTTTAGCTATTCAGTTTATCTAATATGGAGACTATTTTCACCTTCAGGCTCAAGAAATGTGAACTTTTAAACTCTACCAATTCCAGTTAAGTGTATCTCAAACCAAGGGCTCTAGGTCGTGCCCTGATTTCGGAGGACCATTTTTCAAGTTCCTTAGTTCAGGTGCACCACTTCCACAGCATTTAAACCATTTACTAGGAGAATTCATCAAGTACTAGGACATTTGTATGATAAGCAGACCAAATGAAATTACATCATATCAACTCACTTCACATTCCCACGCAGAGTATGTTTTTCTCACTGAAATCATGATTTCAGCCTCTGCTTTTTCCCCACTGAACCCTGAACCAGCACCTTCCCTGCCTTTGACCACTACCTGGAGGATTTCCATACACAAGAGGGCTCACAGGTCATCTTGCAGAGAGTCAAGGGAAGCTTCAAATCTGTGACCAGCAAGCTCCACACATTAGGCAGAAGCCTTCAGGAGGAGACACAAGGCATACTTGGCCTCAAGTCACTCATGCAAAACCTAGCCCAGCATATGATCAGGCTCACAGACCCATGGTCAAGCCTACAATCATCACTCCACAGCCTATTGACTGGCAATTTTCCTCTCTCACGTCCACCCACTATAGCAGTGCATCTCAGTGGGAGGTGATTTTTTTTCACTTTTTTTAACTGAAATATAGTTGATTTACAATTTTCAGGCATACAGTTCATTTTCAGGTATACAGCAAAGTGATTCTGGGGTGTGTGTGTGTGTGTGTGTGTGTGTGTGTGGCTTCTTTTTCACATTCTTTTCCATTCTAGGTTATTACAGGATATAGAATATAGTTCCCTGTGCTATACAGTAGGTCCTTGTTATCTGTTATATTTATATAGTAGTGTGTATCTGTTAATCACATATGCCTAATCTATCCCTCCCCCCCATTCCCCTTTGATAACCATTAGTTTGTTTTCTATGTCTGTGAGTCTATTTCTGTTTTGTAAGTAAGTTCATTCATATCATTTTTTAGATCCACTTATAAGTGACATCATACGATATCTGTCTTTCTCTGTCTGACTTACTTCACTTGGTATGAAAATCTCTAGGTCCATCCATATCACTGCAAATGGCATTATTTCATTCTTTTCTATGGCTGAGTAATATTCTATTTTATATGTGTATATATATATATACATACACACACATATATATATAAGATTATATATCTTACATCTTCTTTATGACTTCATGGACCTTTAGGTTGCTTCCATGTCTTGGCTATTGTAAATAATAGTGCTATGAACACTGGGGTGCATGTAGCTTTTCAAATTAGAGTTTTCATCTTTTCCAGATATTTGTACAGGCGTGGGATTGCTGGATCACATGGCAATTCTATCTTTAATTTTTTTAAGGAACCTCCATACTGTTCCCCATAGTGGCTGCACCAATTTACATTCTCAGTGAGAGGTTATTTTGACCCCCTCCTCCCACCTGTCTGAGGATACAATTTGGTTGTCACAAGCTGGGGTGTGTGTTGCTATTGGCATCTATTGAGTAGAGGCCAGGGGTACGGTTAAATATCCCCCAATGCACAGGACAGCTCGCACAATAAAGAACGATCTGGCCCAAAATGTCAATAAGTGCCAGGATTGAGAAACCCTTCACTGTATTCTTTGTTGAGCTGAGTACAAACGAAACTGCCACCTGTCAGCCTACACAGTATCTATTCATCCCTCAGACCAGCTTAAGCGGGTTCTGGGCCCTTTGATTAGTCTAAGCAAGTTATACCCATTTTTTTTTCTCTTGCTGTAGTTTATGACTAGAAGAAAAGTGCAATTCTGTCAAATGAGATATGTCAATATAAATGCTGAGAGGCTCCTGGGGAAACCTTCCTTACTCTTAAAAAAAAAAAAAAAAAAAAAAGGAGGTACTGTGTTCTCTTCTGGCCTGTCAATATTGTGCAGGATGTCATTCCTGAGCTGGTGGAACTGCCTTGCAACCATGAAGGAAGTAGATGACATACTAAAAGTGACAGAGCAGAAAAGAAAAAATGGGGGGGAAAATCCTGGATCTTTGATATTGTCATTAAACTACTAGCTTAACCAACATTAAAAATGCCATACCCCAAACCTTCCATATCATAATAGATTTTCCTTATAGTTTCCTTATTGTTACATATATCTCCTGTTACTTGAGGCTGAAAGCATCCTAATACATGCCTATGGCCCATTCTGTCTTTCAAGGAAACAAAGCTGGAATACTAAATATTATTTGTTTTCTTGGTATTGTAGAATTCAAATGAAATATCTGATTGAGCGGCAGCTATGGGTTGAAGCTCAATGGGATCCCGAGTCACCATAGCATGCCTCACTAGGAAAAACCTAAGAAACTTGGCTCTCTCCTAGACTGTGTGAGATGCCCCCGCAAGATATGGATTTGCCTACACTGGCCATTCTCTTTAAGAGGCCCAACTCAATGAATGACATGAGGACCACATAAATGGAACCCTGGAGCAAATGATACAATTTCACAGAAACAGCTCTAGGACTTTTCCTGAGCCTTTTGTTTCACTCTCCCATTTCTGTCATCACATTGCTAAACTTCACTCATGCTGCGCATCAACTAATGCCTAGGAATGATGGTGAAACTATGCTACAGACGTCCCTCCAACTGGATTTGCCATTCCATTACCTAACCGTCATCTCTTCCCCATGGCCATTCAGCACAATCATAAGACCTCCAAAATCTCCGTGAGATTCTCATGCCAGGGTCATATCAAATCACAGACAGATGTCTTTCTATACTCTGAAGTAGCAGAAATCCTATCAGATGCAGGTCTTCAATGCAAAACTCATTGTTAAGTCAATTTCATTTTGATTTATTAAGCAAACGTCTTTATAAAATAAATATAGGCAGTACTATTAAAATCAACTACAACTATTTACTAGAAAAAGAATCATTCCTTTGGTTTTAGAGAAAAACTTTTTTCAAAAGAAAAGCCTAAGAAAATCAGATTTCTAGATTCCCAGAGAAGAGGAATTTGGTTACCACTGTCATCTTTGCAAATGCTGTGCTCTAGTGTTTCAGACACAAGTTTATTTAATTTGTAACCTATGAATTATAGAACAAATTCCTGGCATTATTATCTGCATGACCCAATAAATACCAATATTTCCACTTTTCAGCTCTTCAGAGAAGACCATAACAGAGTTATCACTGAGTCTGGCTGTCTGAGCCCATCTTCTTAATCCCAGTTTACTGATATATCTAGGATCTGATTAAAGGTCCCAATGGGAAAAACAAAGGTTGAAAGATCTAACGGTACTGGATTAATTTCTCAAGACATTAAAGCTGAATACTCCTCCTCTCGTTAATTAATAGCATCAGAATTTTCCTTCTGTTTCTAAAGGTGGGTTTCCTGGAAATATTCCACAATCATCTGGCCCTGCTTTAAAGAGACATCATTAACCAAGCAAGCATTTCCACTCTGCTGAACAATGAAATCCATCACACTGCAATGGACATTCTCAAATTCCTGGAAGATGCTGCTCAGTAGAATTTCATTCGTGAGCTCTTGGCACAAATCTCCTGAGCCTGTCCTTTGAAAAGCAGTATATAAATACCCGTAGTGTTAATGGGTCTATTGCAGCAGTCATTTCGAGGAAAGGGTGGAGCAGCATTACATTACTTGAAATGGTTTTCAGCTACAGCATCCCTAGGGGTTTGCAAGACTGAATAAGAAGGTATCACTATTGCAAACTCAAATTTTATAAGTATCTGTGCTAGTCAATTGTCCACATACCATGTGTTGTGTAGTTAAGAGCATGTGGTAATTGATATTCCTTTTTTACCATGTTGCATTCCCATTTTCAGAATATCATACACTTATACACTGATAGAATGTAACCATATCTGGAGGCAAACATTCAGATTAAATACATTTTTATTAAAGGTCATTAAATCTGTATCAAATAGTTTTAGCCCCAAACACTTGAATGTGTAAGCATAGGTAAATGTTATTCCTAATAGGTATTCAGAGATAAAGTCAACCTTTAAGAATATTGGGACATTATTTATCGTTGGGAAAGGTAGAAGTTTGCTTGATTGTTTATGTTTTTATTATGTTATGTCTCCAAAGAGACAGTAACTTGAAACGAGGATAGACATTGAAGGCAGACCTGTGGCTTTTATTTCTTCACTCTGAACATAAGTAGTAGCTCAATAAATATTCTGATTTGTAGCTGGAGATTGATTGATCCAGTTGCAAAGGTTTCATGGAATCTGGAGACAAACTAGGAAACCCCTTAGAGTATTTTTATGGCAAAAGATGTTTTACACAGAAAATTGTTTATAGAATTTGGGTGTCTTTTTTCAATTTTAAGAAGGATATAATTTTCAGCGCTAGATGGGAATGCTACCCTTTCCAGATGAATGTTCACACTAAGAACCCATAGCCTTACCTTTAGACATTCAGACATGAGTGTAATTGTTAAAGTAAGGACTATGTATTAGAAGTTTTTGTCAAGAAACAAGGCTCAATGTGCATTTAAAGCAGGCTCACTTTGGAGAGTTCAGAGTACCCAACAGCCAGCCAGCTGGAGAATCACAGCAGAGGGGAAAACAAGTATGCAGGCCCTAAGCAGGATGGGGAGGAAAGGTGTGCTCCCATTTCTACGAAAGGGCAGGAAGGCCTGTGTGGCTGGAATAAAGGCAGAGGCAGAGGGAGAGCTGTAGGAGGGCTTCACAGGCTGTGATAAAAGCATACATTTTATTCTGGGTGGAATGGAAAGTCATCAGAGGATTCTGAAGAGAAGAGTGAGGTAATCTGACTTAAAATATAAAAAATATATCAAATGTTCAAAACAATCATCAATTATTAGCTACCTGAGTAAAACAAGTATAAGCTTTCATCTCACTCAAGTCACTTACTTACACAATAAACATTAAATTTTGATAGTTGGAGAATTATCTACATTCAAATAAAGAGAGAATTTTCAGTGACCCAAAACATACTCTGTAGAAACACAGCTATGAAAGCCTGGGCTTTAGGGCCCCTCTGGTTTGGGGCTCATCTGGTTTGATGAGTTCTTGATGCATGGGGAGTCTCCCATGATGCTTTTGGAAGCTTTAAAATATAACTAAACTTGGCTTTTGCTTTTTTACGTTTATCTGTACAGATATTTTGGCATGAGAAGCTAAAACTGTCACTCTCTTCCACACGAATAAAACAGAGGCAAAGTGAAGGTTAGGGATAAGCAATATCACCAAAAAGATCCAAGGAAGTACCACAGAGTGAAGCCAACGTCACTGTCTCTGAGAAAAGCTGTAATCTCCAGACTCAACTTCTCTTTTCTTTCAAAAGAAAACTACATAGATATTATAATAAGCGAGGTTAGAATACAGTAGAAAGTCTTATATCTTTGTCCTAATTCTCTCTTTGTATGATGTTAGGCAGTTTATCTCTGTTTCATAACTCCCACTTGGAAAAGAGGATATGTCTTATCTGTTTCACTGAAGTGCTTATGGAAATAAATTAATTCATATGAAGTATTTTGAAAATGAAATGTACTGAATAAATGCTATATATTAACAGGTGACTGCACATTTAAAAGAACTATTGTAACAAATAATAAAAACCTGTACTATGACATTTCACTGCCAATTGCCTCCTTTTGAGTGACTTTCACTGTATTTAAAGTAATAATGCATGGTTATTCAAAACAGGAATAAGTTGTTAGGTACTTGCAGTTACATGAGTTGTCAACTGTTAGAAAGGCTTATTTTTATCAAACAAACCAGGTACAATGTTTAAAGTGTTATACCTCCAATGAACTTGAGTAGTTTAAATACATTATTATTAATAAAATAAAATAATAGCACTTAAGTACCAGTGTCAGAAATAACGGAGCAATAACCATATTTATCTTAATATTTTGCCTGTAATTTCATGCTTTTATATTGCATTTGGGAATGAAGAAAATTTGATCTGTAATACAAGTGTGGATTGTATTGGATTTCCACATACTTGGGAATGCTCTAGTTCATATGAGAAGAAATGGCCTTTTGTTTAGGAAAAAGTTGGTGGCTGCTTTGGGTACGAAAGAAGTCTTCCTTGCATTGTCTTGAAGGAGAATATAGAATAAAAGTAAAATGAATGTGGGGTTGGGGGGCGAGGGGAGGGGATGAAGCATCAAGAACTTCAGAATAGTAACAACAGGTAAAGCAGAAGTGAGAATGGTGCCACAGTTGGAAAGAAAATAAGCCCAGCAACATGGTAGGAGACTGTGGTCAGAGTATCCTTAGTAGTAGAAATCCCTGCAGAATTCTTTAAGAAAAATTTTACATCTTAAGTTGTCTTCTCTGCTATGTGATGGCTGACAGTAGCACCTGTTCCCCTGCCCCATTAAATAACCTCCTGAAAACTACATGTTGCATACTGCTTTTCCTGCAGGCTTTGGGGGAATCACAGAAAAGAACTTTTGGTCCATCTCTGTGCTGATCTTGGATGGAGGGATCAACCCTGTCACAGAAGAACATGCTAATCAGATTGAGGTGGGAATTGGGAATTGGATTGGGATGCACACATCTTTGAAAATTTCCAGAAATCATAGAAAAGATGATTAAACTCATCAGCCAAAAGAATAACTAGGGCAGGCTAATCACGGGTTATCAGCCCTCCAGCGTGCATTATTGTGTCACCAAAACTCTGCAAATCTTCTGCCTCAAAGACCATTAGATGAGAAGAGAGGGAAGACATCCCAAGTTGTTAGAGAATTAAAATGTTTTATCTATTCCAGTGCACTCAAGTTATTTATCAGATAGCCAGAAAGTGTGACTTAAGAGTCACACAGCAGTGGAGAGTCTGGACCCCTGGCTTGGAGCTCTGAAGTAGTGCATGCTTCCAGGGGCTATGTGGTAACCCCACACTTCTGCTCCATGTTCCCAAGAAAGTCTGCCCAACCTCAGGGGCACTGAAGAGCTCTCTGCTCACAAAGACTTCACAATGTAGGTCTTGCTTCATAATTGGCATTTCAGCCTACAGCATTGTGCCATTCTTTTGGAAATCGGAATTTCAAGGAAGTATGTGTCTCTCAGTGTAACTAAATAATGCCAAAGAGACCAGATCTGTTTTTTTTAAAGATCCCATTTCATCATGTTAAATGCACAAATATGGTGCATGTAGCTGTCAAACTCATCTTCGTAAATGATCTGTTTATACCACATGATTCAGAAAAATTACCTAACTATCCATAGTAGCCAGACTCCATGATGGTCCCCAATGATCCTCACCTCTGGGTATTCACAGTCTTGTGTAGTTCCCTCCTATGTTGTTCCAGGGATTTGTGACCCATAGAAAAAGACAGAAGTGATAATATGTCAATTCTGAGATTAGGTTGTAAAAGACATTGTGGCTTTCACCTTGGTGGCTTTTTTTCTCTCACTCTTGGATCATTTGTTTTGGGGGACATCAACTTGTGAGCAGCCTTAGAAAGAGGCTCACATAGCAAGGAAACGAAGCTCCTGCCAACGGCCACTTGAATGGGCTTGAAAGCAGATCCTTCAGCCCTCATCGAAGTCCTCAGAGACAGCAGTCAACACCTGCAGCCTAAGAAACCTGAGCCACAACGACCCAGCCAAGACACTCCCAGATTCCTGACCCCCAGAAACTGGTGTCATAATAAATATTTGTTGTTTTAAGCTTCTAAGCCTTGGGGTATTTTATTACATAAGCAAAAAATAACAATTTTTCTTATCTTCTTCCTTTGGCAAGTGCATGCCAGGACGAAATGAGTCACGGCTTTGGCTGGTGCACAGTATGTTATAGTCCTGAGGGCATGGCATTGCTAACCTGTGGTGCCTTTAGGTTTCAAGAAACAGTATCTTGAAGAAGTTACAGATGAAAACAAATTAGACAATTTGAAATCAAGACATTAATATCAAACAGGCATGGCAGAAAGATAGGATGAAGGACAAAATTCAAAATGAATGGGGGAGTGGAGCATGGAATCTCTTCTGAGACTTTGGGATTGCCTTATGTGGCTTCTGTGCCCTCTGAAAAGGGCTTGTTAGAAGTACTTAAAGAGGTTGCCCTGAGAAGATATTAATCTGACGTTCAAGGGCTACCATATGGGGACCAATCTTACTGTTTATCTTCACCACTAATCTCATCTCTGAGCTTCAAATAAATATAGTACTTTCTAATCTCTATGTTTTTATGGAAGCCATCACATCCCGCAGGAATTTCTGGCCTCCTATTCACATGTTCCCTTGGACTGGACCTAGCTTTTAACGCCAGTCTGATCTCTTTATTTCTCTTTTCAGTCTCCCCTGAACAACACAACTCTTAAGGATTGCTTTCCTATTAAGAAATCAGTATCTGTGACACTAGCATACTGTCTTCATTTTTTATGCCTATCTCCACAATAAATAATTTCTAGAGGTCAGGAGCCTCCCTAATACATTATTGTATCTTCTACAAAGATCTGAGTACAATACCATCCATTTGACAGCAGTGTGATAAACATTGGTTAAAACTGACTTCTATAAGTTTTCTTATTGCAAATGGGGGCCTGTGTTTTTCTGTGGACAGTTTTAAAAAGTCAGTCAAAAAGAGGAAAAAAAATCAATTCACCACTCAGCAATAACCACTTAGTATTTTTTGGTATAGTCTTTTTTGCAGATATGTGTGTGTGTGTGTGTGTATGCTATGTGTTGTGCATGTGAAATGGAATCAAACTGATTATGTACTTGCTTGTTTGATAATGAATAGCAAAATTTATTCACTGAATGCCCCATTTTCGGACCTGACACAAAGTCTGGGGGTGTAATTTTTTAATGTAGCTCTACGTTAACACACGGTGCTCTTTTGCCTATAAAAGCAATATGTCCCTTATTTCAGACCCTTTCTGGGCTATTTCTATTAAAAAATATCATGATTATAAACAACATTCTCAGTTGGTATGGATTTCAACGTCATGTCATAACAATACCATCTACTACAAAGAAAATAAACAACCATCAAACAATTTGTGAGATTCAAATAAAATGGATAAAGAAGTCAACCTGCAATTCAAAATCCATTTATAGCTCACCTAATTTCCCAATATTGACCATGGGAAGGGTTACTGCTCCCAGAAAATCTGTCTGCTTTCATTTTATCATGCTTAAACACAGTTCTGAAAAAGACAGGACATGACAGAACTGGTGCTCCCTTTCCCTTATTTCTCTTGTTTAGTTTTGTTTTGTTTTTTTGCGGTACGCGGACCCGTCATGAAGCACAGGCTCCGGACGCGCAGGCCCAGCGGCCATGGCTCACCGGCCCAGCCGCTCTGCTGCACGCGGGACCCCCCCCGGACCAGGGCACGAACCCGCGCCCCCTGCATCGGCAGGCGGACTCTCGACCACTGCACCACCAGGGAACCCCTATTTCTTTTGTTTTAATCTCTCATTTTCTATAGTTTAAAAGAAAAAACATATTCATGTAACTGTTCAGTTTCATAAGCTATGAAATAGAAAAAATAATGGTACTTACCTAACAATGTCTGGCACATGGTAAATACTTAAAAATGTTACTATTTATTATACCTGTCTTGTTTTCTCACCCTAGTAGCCACACTTATGCATGCATATGTGAATGCATGCTCTCTCTCTCTCTCTCTCTCACACACACACACACACACACACACACACATTCACTCACTTTCTTTAAACCCAGGTACACAATTATTACAGGCTCCTTGATGTGTGAGTTCTGTCTGTGTCTCATTTTTGATTACTTCAAACAAGGGTCAGTTACATAATTAATTAAGCAGGTAAGTATAAACTTCTCACAAGTAAAGCCAACATACTATTTCTGTTTAATAGTAAAATGTTTATCATTAAAAAGGAAGTCCAGATTAATGATCACCAGAAGAAAACAATTTGGATTGCTTTGAGACTGTGTAGTAACGCACAATCAAAACCTTGCAATTAATACCAAAGATATTTCTTTTGTTATTGAGAATGAAGGGTTAGGAATTTGTAGATTCATAATCTGTAGCAGAAAATGGTATTAAAAGCCCTGACATTTGATCTTAATATTCTCCTAGTACTCTCTTAACAGCTGTGCTGTGATCCTGCCTTCATATTATGACTGCAAATCCCATCTGACAATGTATAAAGTCCTAATCCCTCAATGGACTCACTACTGGCTCAGGAATCTCATAGACGACGAGGCATTTTGGACATGACCGTTTTCACCCCCAATCACAGCTGCATCCAAACTGTAAATCCCTGATCATATTCTCACCAACTGAACTATGGTGGCAACACCTTTCCAGGTCCCAGCAGCAACCCAGCCATAAAACTCACTCTTCTTGGAAGTAGAGTGAACTCTGGGAAGAACCGGGGAAGTAGCACTTAGCCTTCTCTCCTCTCCTTCCTTCACCACTTTCTCCCTTCAACATATCCTCTCCTAAACCCACTTCCACCCCCAGAATCCTCATGCTCTCTTTCTCTCCTTTACCCAAATGATTTACACTAACATTCCAAAGACCAAGAATTCTTGAAGTATTATTTCTCCAGGTATGTGCATTCATTTGAGGCCAAGCCTTAAATAATAGAACACATCTATAAAATTGAAGCATCAGTATTAAATTACAGGTATTTGGGGGGGATAAAATTCTTTGGAAACATATCACATAGTCCCTTAATCAGGCCATCCTATTGCCCAATATTGAATTTGAGAATGCAGTGATATATATGTGGTATTCTGTCCATGAACTGAACACCTCTCACATTTCCAGTGCTTGGATCTGCTTTTCTATCACTAGAGACTGTCCCTAAAAGGGATAAAAACAGCTCTGGTATGGAAAAGGGTGAAGTTATAAAGATAAAGGGTTTTAATAACGATGTCATCCAACCAATTGATTTTTAACTTATTTTATAAATATAATATTTAAAAGAAAATTGAATAATTTTATCAATATCACCACTCTAACCATCATATATATATATGTTTTATTGAAGTATAGTCAATTTACCAATGTTTCTTTTTTTGTGTGCATTAATAGTTCAGTCATCAATGTTTATTGATAACCTTCTATATCCCAGGGGACTTGCCATGCTCTCTTTTAGTCCTTTTAATCCTTATTCAGGCAGAATTGTAAATAATCTGAAATCATAGCAGAGACTGAATTTTATTTTTCTTTCACTACTATATCATAAGCATTAAAAAATATTTATTTATTTGGCTGTGCTGGGTCTTAGATGCAGCACACAGGATCTTTAGCTGCAGCATGCAGGCTCTTAGTCGGGGGATGTGGGATCTAGTTCCCTGACCAGGAATCGAACCCGGGCTCCCTGCATTGGGAGCATGGAGTCTTAACCGCTGGACCACCAGGGAAGTCCCTATCATAAGCATTTGCATGTGCTGCATACAAATATTTGAAAGAAATTACTTAAATTAGACATTCAGGAAAAAAAAAGTTCTTGAGATGAGCCAGGTGAGAGGTAGCTGGGAAATATGCCTTTCCTGGAATTAACAGGAGGTATTATTAACGCCATGAAAGCCCTTCCCATAATTCCAAACTAGTTTAGCTGGAAAATTTCCAAGGAACATCATCTTTTGTGTCCAGTGCAACAATGAGGCATCTTTTATTGGATTGAAGCTAATAGCCTTTTGAAAACTTATTACGTATACTTTATTTACATACTAGACATTAGTGTGTGCTCACAAGGTGTTTTTCAGACTTCTTTTCACAAAAGAAGGCTCTAGTAAGAAATTGAGTTTTGTTTCCAGTAAAGTTTCTACTGGTCTGTAGATATCGATAATTACCTTAAATGTAAATAGATTAAATGCTCCAACAAAAGACATAGGCTGCCTGAATGGATACAGAAACAAGACCCATATATATGCTGTCTACAGGAGACCCACTTCAGACCTAGGGACACATACAGACTGAAAGTGAGGGGATGGAAAAAGATATTCCATGCAAATGGAAATCAAAAGACAACTGGAGTAGCAATTCTCATACCAGACAAAATAGACTTTAAAACAAAGACTATTACAAGAGACATAGAAGGACACTATATAATGACCGAGGGATCAATCCAAGGAGACGATATGGCAATTGTAAATATTTATGCACCCAACATAGGAACTCCTCAATACATAAGGCAAATGCTAACAGCCATAACAGGGGAAATTGACAGTAACATAATCATAGTAGGGGACTTTAACACCCCACTTTCACCAATGGACATATCAACCAAAATGAAAATAAATAAGGAAACACAAGCTTTAAATGATACATTAGACAACAGGGACTTAATTGATATTTATAGGACATTCCATCCAAAAACAACAGAAAAAAGTTATTCGCAATTGCTCATGGAACATTCTCCAGGATAGATCATATCTCGGGTCACAAATCAAGCCTTGGTAAATATAAGAAAATTGAAATCGTATCAAGTATCTTTTCTGACCACAACGCTATGAGGCTAGATATTAATTACGGGAAAAAAACTGTAAAAAATACAAACACATGGAGGCTAAACAATACGCGACTAAATAACCAAGAGATCACTGAAGAAATCAAAAAGGAAATCAAAAAATACCTAGAAACAAATGACAAGGAAAACACAATAGGAAGTTTATAGCAATACTATCCTACTTCAAGAAACAAGAAATGCCCCAAATAAACAATTTAACCACACATAAAGCAATTCGATAAAGGAGAACAAAAAAACCCCAAAGTTAGCATACGGAAAGAAATAATAAGGATCAGATCAGAAATAAATGAAAAAGAAAGGAAGGAAACGATAGCAAAGATCAGTAAAACTAAAAGCTGGTTCTTTGAGAAGATAAACAAAATTGATAAACCGTTAGCCAGACTCATCAGGAAAAAAAGGGAGAAGACTCAAATCAACAGAATCAGAAATGAAAATAGGAGAAGTAACAACTGAACTGCAGAAATACAAAGGATCATGAGAGATTCCCACAAGTAACTATATGCCAATAAAATGGACAACCTAGAAGAAATGGACAAATTCTTAGAAAAGCACAACCTTCCAAGACTACAAGAAGAAATAGAAAATATAAACAGACGTATCACAAGCACTGAAATTGAAACTGTGATGAAAAATCTTCCAACAAACAAAAGCCCAGGACCTGATGGCTTTACAGGTGAATTCTATCAAACGTTTAGAGAAGAGCTAGCACCTATCCTTCTCAAACTCTTCCAAAATATAGCAGAGGGAGGAACACTCCCCAAGTCATTCTACAAGGCCACCATCACCCTGATACCAAAACCAGACAAAGATGTCACAAAAAGAAAACTATAGGCCAATATCACTGATGAACATAGATGCAAAAATCCTCAACAAAATACTAGCAAACAGAATTCAAAAGCACATTCAAAGGATCATACACCATGATCAAGTGGGGTTTATTCCAGGAATGCAAGCGTTCTTCAATATACGCAAAACAATCAATGTGATACACCATATTAACAAAGTGAAGGATAAAAACCATATGACCATCTCAATATATACAGAAAAAGCTTTCGACAAAATTCAACACCCATTTATGATAAAAACTCTCCAGAAAGTAGGCACAGAGGGAACCTACCTCAACATAATAAAAGCCATATATGACAAACCCAAAGCCAACATCTTTCTCAGAGGTGAAAAACTGAAACCATTTCCACTAAGATGAGGAACAAGACAAGGTTGCCCACTCTCAGCAGTATTATTCAACATAGTTTTGGAAGTTTTAGCCACAGCAATCAGAGTAGAAAAAGAAATAAAAAGAATCCAAATCGGAAAAAAAGAAGTAAAGCTGTCACTGTTTGCAGATGACATGATACTATACATAGAGAATCCTAAAGATGCTGCCAGAAAACTACTAGAGCTAATCAATGAATTTGGTAAAGTAGCAGGATACAAAAGTAATGCACAGAAACCTCTTTCATTCCGATACACTAATGCTGAAAAATCTGAAAGAGAAATTAAGGAAATACTCCCATTTACCACTGCAACAAAAAGAATAAAATATCTAGGAATAAACATACCTAAGGAGACAAAAGACCTGTATGCAGAAAACTATAAGACACTGATGAAAGAAATTAAAGATGATACAAAAAGATGGAGAGATATACCATGTTCTTGGACTGGAAGGATCAACATTGTGAAAATGACTATAGTATTCAAAGCAATCTACACTTTCAGTGCAATCCTTATCAAACTACCAATGGCATTTTTCACAGAACTAGAACAAAAAATTTCACAATTTGTGTGGGAACACAAAAGACCCCGAAGAGCCAAAGCAATCTTCAGAAAGAAAAACGGAGCTAGAGGAATCAGGCTGCTGGACTTCGGACAATACTACAGAGCTACAATAATCAAAACAGTATAGTGCTGCCACAAAAACAGAAATATAGACCAATGGAACAGGACAGAAAGCCCAGTGATAAACCCAGGCACATATGGTCACCTTATCTTTGACAAAGGAGGCAAGAATATACAATGGAGAAAAGACAGCCTCTTCAATAAGTGGTGCTGGGAAAACTGGACAGCTACATGAAAAAGAATGAAATTAGAACACTCCCTAACACCATACACAAAAATAAACTCAAAATGGATTAAAGACTTAACATAAGGCCAGACACTATAAAACTCTTATATGAAAACATAGGCAGAATACTCTATGACATGAATCACAGCAAGATCCTTTTTGACCCACCTCCCAGAGAAATGGAAATAAAAACAAAAATAAACAAATGGGACCCAATGAAGTTTAAAAGCTTTTGCACAGCAAAGGAAAGCATAAACAAGATGAAAAGACAACCCTCAGAATGGGAGAAAATATTTGTAAACAAAGCAACTGACAAAGGATTAATCTCCAAAATATGCAAGCAGCTCATGAAGCTCAATATCAAAAAAACAAACAAAGCAATCCAAAAATGGGCAGAAGACCTAAATAGACATTTCTCCAAAGAAGATAAACAGACTGCCAACAAACACATGATAGGATGGTCAACATCACTAATCATTAGATAAATGTAAATCAAAACTACAATGAGGTATCACCTCACACCAGTCAGAATGGCCATCATCGAAAAAAACCTACAAACAGTAAATGCTGGAGAGGGTGTGGAGATAAGGGAACCCTCCTACACTGTTGGTGGGAATGTAAATTGATACAGCCACTATGGAGAAGAGTATGGAGGCTCCTTAAAAATCTAAAAATAGAAGTACCATATGACCCAGCAATCTCACTACTGGGCATATACCCTGAGAAAACCATAATTTAAAAAGAGTCATTACCACAATGTTCATTGCTGTACTATTTACAATAGCCAGGACATGGAAGGAACCTAAGTGTCCACTGACAGATGAATGGATAAAGAAGATGTGGCACATATATACAATGGAATATTACTCAGTCATAAACGGAAATGAAATTGAGTTATTTGTAGTGAGGTGGATGAACCTCGCATCTGTCATACAGAGTGAAGTAAGTCAGAAAGAAAAACAAATACCTTATGCTAGCACTTATACATGGAATCTAAAAAAAAACAGAAAAGGTTCTGAAGAACCTAGGGGCAGGACAGGAATAAAGATGCAGATGTAGAGAATGGACTAGAGGACACAGGGAGGGGGAAGGGTAAGCTGGGACAAAGTGAGAGAGTGGCATTGACATATGCTGCATATTCTAGATGCCTAAATTACTGGTTAATATTACAAAAGATATCACCCTGCCATAATGCCTGTTCCCATTGACTCTAAAACCGTCCATAGTGATACATCCAAACATGAAGCTACTCTGGTACTGGGGCTACCCGGTGAGCACTTCTAGACATGCTTTCCTTTAGACATCACCCCCCAACTTCCTGCTGAATGATGCACAATTCCACAGGGGCTGTACCAGTGCTTCTGCTTCCTGCAGCTACCACTGCTCTGCTCCCCAGTACCAACTGAACGGTGACTATTTAGTTCTGGAAGCACTGCTACCATTGTCGCTCAGCGTGGTCCACCAGAACTCCAAACAGGATGGCTGTCCTGTTTCCTGCAAGTCGCCACTCCCTTGCTCAAGGAGAATAGGTTTCCTGCTGACCTTGAATGGCCTGACCTATAAGATAGTGATCATCAAGATAACCCAACTACTATAGTGTTCAACTGCCTCAGCAGAAAGAGCTTCCCAAGAGTGTGCCTTACTATTATCCATTACCCCACTGTGTACCTGCCTCCCGCCCCC
Organism: Monodon monoceros; assembly: GCF_005190385.1. NCBI lineage: Eukaryota > Metazoa > Chordata > Mammalia > Artiodactyla > Monodontidae > Monodon > Monodon monoceros. The sequence goes on along the minus strand of NW_021703777.1, from coordinate 18,979,607 downwards.
AAAGTCTACTGTCATCCAGTAGTTTGTGTAAGACTTTAAAACAATTAAGTCAAAGCATGACGTTCGTCTGCGCAAAGTCCCTCACTGGCTCCGCGCATGAGTGGGAATGAAAGCCACTTTCTTATGAAGGTCTGCACAGTCCTGTGGGATCAGGTGTCTTACTGTCCCTCCCACAGTTCTTCTTGTTTGCTTACTCTGCTCTAATCTCTTTGTCTGAGGCCCTGATGCTGAACACACTAACATGCTCCCACCCTGGAGTCTTCACACCAGGCCTGCTCCCTTCCCTCCAATACTCTTCACTTTGATTTTCTGCCTCGCTCATTCCTGTATTTCTTCCAAAAACTTGCTCAGAGGAGACATTCTCACTGAAGCCTACTTTGGCCACTCCACTGACAGCTGCAACCACTGCCAGCACTCCTTAACCTCTTCTCAGATTTATTCTTCTCACTAGCACTTATCACCTTCTAACGTACCTCATACATTATTTATAGACCGTGTTTACTGTCTTCTTCCCTTTACAGCAAGGTAAGTTCCGTGATGAGAACAGTGATTTTTATCAATTACCTTTTCACTTCTCTATTTTCAGCACTCAGAACAGTGCCCAGTACACAGTACTCATGCAATAAATATGTATTCGTAGAATGGATGCTTGATGCATGATTCTTCAGGAGGTGGCTGAGAAGCAAAGAATGTGCTCTCCCATTTGGCATCAGCAGAGCTTCTTCACTGAATCCTCCAAAGGGAAGCACAGTGCTTTGCATCTTCTCTACCTCAGCAGGGGTCTCCCTATTCAGTGATTCAACCTCCAAAAGAATTTAGGAAACCTTCATCCCCCTTTCTTTTTGTAAGAGATTTGGGCTGGTGCCAGGGTCCTTTCTGCCACCCAGATCTTTCATAATCTGACTCAGTTAGCATGAAGATTTCTAAGCAAATCAAAACCATGATGCTCTTTTCTAAATTCCTAGTGTTTTTTATATGAACATGGTCCTCTTAAGAACATTAGAGTAATAATAAGAATAAATGCCTTTCATGGAGCATCCTCTCTGCCAGTTAGTACAGAGTGCTTTATTATATTTTCAGTTTAATCCTCAGAACCACCGTTTAATGTAGGCGTTACCTCCACTTTCACATAGACATGAGGCTCAGAGAAGGAACATAATATTCCATAGTTTACAAAGCTAAAAATCCCATAGTTCAAAGATATTTCAGAGACTTTGCGCGTCCCTTTAACCCCCACGAGGACATCTGTTCTGAAGACACAAAAGCCTTTTGTCCTCCCTCATCTCTATACTCTAGTAAGTTCACAAGGACTACTGAGACCTAGCTGGTGTCTTCAGCACCTGGAAAATACCTGCTATGTATTTACCGCTACATAAATATTTATTCAATTCAATGAAATCAAACTTCATCCTGTGCAGGAACATTATATTTTGACTGAAAGCAATCCACAAGGTAATTCATTAGATGCCTTAATATATCTTGGAATGATAAATAATTATGGGAAATTTAGGCACACGTCAGTCCCCAAGAAAAAGATTTATATAAACTATTGCAATTTGAGATGTGCCGCCATGTCATACTGATTTTCAGCAAACAGCAAGAACCACAAAATTCCATATATTTTTATCAGGCCTGGAGCAACAGTCCACAGCAATAGATTAGGAAGTAATATCCCCATGGAAATGGTCAGTATTTCTACCTTTTGTTACTTTGTTACAAATACTATCTGAAAGAATGAATCTACCCCAGCAAGCATGAATGAAAAATTTATGTTGCCACAAAATCCACTTGAATTATGGGTGACCAAGTGTTGATGTGGCTGACATCTTTCATACTTATGTCACTTGACAATGAATGTCTTACATAAAATTGTTTTTGTCATAGTATAGCCATATCAGGCCTATTTACTATATCTTCGCCCCATATTCAGACATATAAGAGGTCCTAAAACGTTCTGAATTTCTAGAATACAACAAAATCCTGGTAAATTCACAGCTATCAATCTTAGTTTAACCACTATAGTGAGTTGAGTGATTTTCATTCTGACCATCTGGAACTATGACTAGGTTTAAAGTGGTTTTTAAGTAAAAATGCCACACTAACTAAAATAATATTTCTAAGACCCATTTTCCATTTGTTTAGAAAACAAATGTACTCAACCTAAAAGGAAAGAGATTATCTGAGCTGCCATTTAATCCCTAACAATTTCATTGTATTACTTACGCTTTTACAGTTCCGACTGGAAACAGTGATTCTCTCTGGGGAATTGTTTCTGCTGGTTGTGGGACTTGGGAAGCCAGAATCCTAGGACTACTCAGCTATGCCAGCATTGTTAGGGAAACACAATGTTTGTTCTAGTCTCCCATTTTATATTTTAATCCTCTTTATTTCTTTTGCAAAGACTGCATCCTACTCTCAAAGTGAATCCCATCACTCAAAGGTACCTTCATATAGATGGAATTTTCAAATCTCTAAATGACAAGAGACTGAAAGATAATAGACCAGGAAGCTTAGCTGAGGCAATAATAATATACATTATTAGAGAAACAAAAAATGAATTACCATACTCATAAACATTCAAAGTAGTGAGGCAAAGTACCTCATCCATCAACTCCAAAGGACCTGAACATGGAGTGTGTTATTCCCCATCATACCAGCATTAGAAAAAAAAATGATTGAACAAAACATCTGAGCAAAACAATTCTAGGTTAATACAGTTAAATGTGATATCCCCAGAAATTAAATTATTTTATTTTCCAACATGTTTTTAAAATCAACTGCTTTTAGAGTTAATTTCAAAAGTCTGAATTTGCAGACCAAAATTAACTGGGAGAAGAGGTTAACTGCTATCTTGACCCAAAACTTCTTGGAAAGTTTAAAGCCAAGAGAGTAAATGCAAAACATAACAAATACTCTTTAAGATGCAAAAACAGCATTATAGCTCCTTATTTGTCCTCGTCTATTTTAAATAAACCAGAGTCAACATGGACAAATCACAGATTAAGTCTGTTTTGCTGACAGTGACAGTGATGCAAGCACGTTCAGATCTCATTCCAGTGAGACACTTGCAGGAAGGACCTGGTCCCTCGCTAACAGAAGCACAGTTTCTTCACATTTAGAATATGAATGTAGTCCTTTCTACTACTAGGTTTTGGGAACTAGAGCATGTCACAAAACTTTTTGGCATTCTAACCAAGAAGCCAGCTTTCAAACAGTGTTTCTTTCTTACAGGTGTTGAAAGGTGCTACTCCCCAAACAGTAAACAGCAGTGATTCATTAGCATAATGGCATAGAAAAACAGATGACCAGGAACTGTGGGAATGCATTACTCTACTGCTGGGAGTTGTGGTAATGAATCATCATTTCCACTCAATACTCCTCCCTCCTTTTCATTTTGAGTAGCTTCCCTTTTTGAAGGCAGACATTATGAGGATGACACTGTAAACCAGAATTGGGAAATGATGCCCTTCACCTCTGACTCAGAAAGTTGGTTTAGGAAATTTAACTACCCATACCAGTATTTCAAAGTTGAGTTCAAAATTTCATTAACTTTGAGCAATCTGTTTTTGCTAATTCATTTTTACACAGACTATAAAGAACTAAAATTTCCAAAAAAAAACAAAAAAGTTAAGGCTAGGATGACCAGAGGTCCTTTTCATAAAATATTTTTCCTTAAAAAATACATTTGGGGGCTTCCCTGGTGGCGCAGTGGTTGAGAGTCCGCCTGCCAATGTAGGGGACGCGGGTTCGTGCCCCAGTCCGGGAGGATCCCACATGCCGCGGAGCGGCTGGGCCCGTGAGCCATGGCCACTGGGCCTACGCGTCCGGAGCCTGTGCTCTGCAATGGGAGAGGCCACAGCAGTGAGAGGACAGCATACCGCAAAAAAAAAAAAAAAAAATTGGGGTCCAAAGCCCCCAAATGTATTATCTGAACATCAAACTTTCCTTTCCTTCCAGGAATTTCTCTTAATTAATTGGACTAGGTTGGGAGAATTTCTCCTGATCAATGACTTAAAAGATTCTTATAGCAAAGAAAAGGAGGATGAAAGCCAAGACTCTAAGGGATCTCATCAGAGAAAGAGGAGAACCTAATCTATCCAACAACTTTCTCAGAGCCATAGCATGCACTTACATTTGTATCCCTAAAATTCCTAATTTACAGGTTTTTAGAAGAGCAGCTAGTAGCTCTACTTTCAAGATCTACATCTCCACTCAACGTTCTCATCCAGTAAGCAGTGGTATAAAGAGAGAGGGGATGGCTAGGAAAAATACTGTTTGTGAAAAAGTCAAAGTTTCATTTTTGGCTTGTTTCATTTTAACAGAAAAGTTTGCACCTAGGCCAAAACTGGGAGAAGAATGACACCTGGGAAGCCAGCTGAGAGGCCTCAGGGAATTAGTGAGACTTGCACTAGATTGAGAGTCAGGAGAGCTGTGTCTTAGCTCTGCCCCAACTGGCTGTATGAACTTGGCAAAGCCGCTTAGAGTCCCAGGCCTTCATTCAGATCCTGACATTGAGGGCAGCTGGACAAATGAGCCAGTTCCAGTAACGTCTCTCACTTATCTTCCAGCAAGAAAAGGAGCCAAGAAATCTGTGCTGAGGAAAATGGTCCTAGAGTTTTGTCTTTTCAGTAGCATCACTATATGCCACCACAAGGTCTTTTGTACCCTTGGGAAAGAAAAAAGCAGAAAGCTGTGAAGTTGATTCAAATGAAAGTACTTCCTCTGTTAGGCAGAAACACCCAAATAACAGACACATCCTGTGGTTCATAAAAGTAAATTCTATTGTAAAGAATTAAATTAAAACATTCTCTAACACCATACACAAAAATAAACTCAAAATGGACTAAAGTCCTAAATGTAAGACTGGATACATTAAACTCCTAGAGGAAAACATAGGCAGGACATTCTTTTTTTTTTTTTTTTTTTTTGCGGTAGGCACTGCTGTGGCCCCTCCCGTCGCGGAGCACAGGCTCCGGACGCGCAGGCCCCGGGACCATGGCTCACGAGCCCAGCCGCTCCGCGGCACGCGGGATGCCCCCGGACCGGGGCACGAACCCGCGTCCCCCGCATCGGCAGGCGGACCCTCAACCACTGCGCCACCAGGGAAGCCCCAGGACATTCTTTGACATAAATCGCAGCAGTATCTTTTTGGATCTGTCTCCTAGAGTAATGGAAATAAAAACAAAAATAAACAAATGGGACCTAATTAAACTTAAAAGCATTTGAACAGCAAAGGAAACCATAAACAAAATGAAGAGACAGCCTACAGAATGGGAGAAAATATTTGCAAATGATGCAACTGATAAGGGATTAATCTCTAAAATATACAAACAGTTCATACAACTCAATAATAAAAAACAAACAACTCAATCAAAAAATGGGCAGAAGATCTAAATAGACATCTCTCCAAAGAAGACATATGGATGGCCAAAAAGCACATGAAAAGATGTTCAACATCACTAATTATTAGAGAAATGCAAATCAAAACTACAATGAGTTATCACCTCACACTGGTCAGAATGGCCACCATAAAAAATCTACAAACAATAAATGCTGGAGAGGGTGTGGAGAAAAGGGAACCCCCTACACTGTTGGTGGGAATGTGAATTGGAACAACCACTATGGAGAAGAGTATGGAGGTTCCTTAAAAAACTAAAAATAGAGCTACCATATGATTCAGCAATCCCACTCCTGGGCTTATATCCAGAGAAAATCATAATTCGAAAAGATACATGCACCCCAATGTTTGTTGCAGCACTAATTACAATAGCCAAGACATGGAAGCAACCAAAAAGTCCTTCAACAGATGAATGTATAAAGAAGATGTGGTATATATATATATATATATATATATAATGAAATATTACTCAACCATAAAAAGAATGAAAAAGTGTCATTTGCAGCAACATGGATGGACCTAGAGATTATCATACTAAACCGAGTAAGTCACACAGAGAAAGACATACCATATGATATCACTTATATGTGGAATCTAAAAAAAAAAAAATACAAATGAACTTATTTCCAAAACAGAAAGAGACTCACAGACATAGGAAACAAACTTACGGTTACCAAAAGGGAAAGGGGGTTGGGGGAAGGGATAAATTAGGAGGTTAGGATTAACATATACATACTACTATATATAAAATAGATAACCAACAAGCATCTACTGTATAGCACAGGGAACTCTACTCAGTATTTTGTAATAACCTGTAAGGGATAAGAATCAGAAAAAGGATATATATTTATATATATATGTCTGTGTGTGTATGTATGTGTATATATATATATATATGTGTGTGTATATATGTGTGTGTATATATATATATAAATGAATTGCTGTGCTGTACACCTGAAACTAACACGATATTGTAAATCAACTGTACTTCAATAAAAAACTAAAGAAAATTAAAAAATAAAAATTAAAAAAAGTCAATTCTAATTGAGGATTATACATAAGAATGGCAATCATGATAAACTGGTAAAAGTTAATGATTACTTTTTTCTTTGAAATAAATTTTTTATTTAAAATACTTTATTTAAAAACTAACAATACATTCTAATTAAATAGTAAAACCAAATTTCAAAATTTACCTTAGACAACTGTCAAATTAACCTCAAAGAGAGCTAAATTGTTAAAACAATAGAGAAATGGAATTTCTAACAATAAAGAGTTAATTTTTTTTAAATTTAAAATAGCTGAAGGATGTAGAATAGGCTGTGTAAGCTTAGTTGGCCCTACTGTAAGTAAATGATTACTTTGAGCGATACCCAGTTTTTTCAGTTTTCCTAAAAGCTTGATAAATTATAACATAGTTTTAATGGCAATGTTAAACAATATAGCCAATAGCACTATCATAATATCCAACATGTTCTGAGTCATTACCATGTGCCTGAGCTGTTAAAAACACTGTTTAATTTATTCTTGATAATAACTATATATATAACAAATAGGTAATATCACTGTTTTCATTTTACAGGTGAGGAACAAGATTCACAGATCAGAAGGAATTTGTTGAGGTTGTACAGTGTCCGAGGTTGTACAGTCACTAGCAAGAGAGCTGGCACCTGAACTGAGCCATGGCCTGTCCTCTCAGAAACGATGCTCCAATGCCTCCCTGCTTGTATTCAACTCGTCTCATTCAAGAGATGTAGTTCTGTTTTTCAAGAAAAGGAAACAATCATGCCCATTTTAAGAAAAATCATCCTTATTCTATAAACCTGTTTCATAAGCTATTCAAGACCATCTACCCCAGGCGAAGCTATCCAAATGAAACAGTAAAAGTTACTATTTGCAAGGGAATAGCCAGTTTTATAAGAGCAAGGATAATCAACCTATCAGATTTCTCCTTGGAAAATTTTTCAAAATATTTCACCAAACCTGGACAGTTAAAATTTCATTCATTTCTCGTAAGATAGTAGAAAGTGACAGTGATAGTAAAAGTGACAGTGTTCTGAAAAGTTTAAAAAAATGGTTAAATATCATTTTTGTTTATTCTCGTGTGCAGTTTATGTTTAGGGCTCAGAACAATGTTATGTGTAGTCTCTACAGTCCTTTTATGAAACTAACCCCATGCAGACCCAGATTCATCCCAAATTTTATTTGGGCCATTAGTTCATACTCCTTTTTTGATAATTCTCTTAGAAAATAATTTCTCTCTCTTGCACACATTTCCCACCTCATTAAGGACCAATTGTAGCCATTAAAACAGCCCTCTGCACTTAGTCATGCTGCTAAACACATGAATGACACTAGGAGTTTAAAAGAAAGTATACTTTTTTTTTTTTTTTTGCGGTATGCGGGCCTCTCACTGCTGTGGCCTCTCCCGTTGCGGAGCACAGGCTCCAGACGCGCAGGCTCAGCGGCCATGGCTCACGGGCCCAGCCACTCCACGGCACATGGGATCTTCCCGGACCGGGGCACGAACCCGTGTCCGCTGCATCGGCAGGCGGACTCTCAACCACTGCGCCACCAGGGAAGCCCTAAGACAAAGTATACTTTTAAAGAATGTAGGATTTAAAATTCTTTTGATCCTCAGATTTGGCGTGTTCAGCATTGTGGTCTATGCAACACAAACTTATTAGCTGAGGAAATGAAGATATTTGAGCATTTCTTGTTTCCATTCTTTGAGGTTAAAATTAGAAAAAGAACTGCAATAACTCTGTAGGTACTATCAGATTAAAGTAAACACATGTCACTAATATGAAAACCAATTCAATACCTTAAGCAAAATAATGAAAGTAGAACGGGACTTGAATTCACAATATATTAGTTTTAAAGAGAAAGTATGATACATGAGCTTTGGAACACAAGCCTGGTTTGAGCTGAAAAACATCCTCACCTGAACACCTACTAATCTGTTATCTTAATGAAGTTACTTAACCTTTCCAAGCCTTAGCTTCCACATCTGCAAAATGGGATCCATACTATTTAACTTGCAGAATTTTTATGGAAATTAGAGATATTGCATGTAAAACAATAGCTAATAAGTCATTTATCATTTTCGTTACTTGTGCCTCTTCAAAACTAATATGGTTAATGTCCAAAGACATAACCTGTTATGGACCTACTTTGCAAATTGTAAAATGCTAGCAATGATAGCAGCATAAGATTGCCCTTGGCTGGAGTTTTAGCTGCTATTACATGAGACACATGATTAGGTCTAAAGTGCTTTCCTTTGGGAGAAATATTTATGGCTGGGCTGCTTTCAAAATCCTTGGTTTCTCTCTCACTGGTAGCTTTTTCAAATTTTCCTAATTTCCAAAATATGTGAATCTTTGATAACTAACCACCTGTTCCATGTGATGGTGAATATTTCCAAGAGGAAATTAAAATTTCTATGAGCAAGAAAAAGTGAAAAATCTGGTTTAAATGTGTGGGCAAGTGGGCTGTGTAAAATGGACCTCCAGAATTGGATAGACTGCCCACTCAGTTCCCCCGACACTGGTCCTGACCTCCTCACCTGCAGGGCTATCCACAGAATGTACATACAGCATGGGTGGGGAGAGGGAAAGGCATGATCCTCGCATGCAGTTCACATGCCAGTGAGTAGAAATGGGGGAGATATGCATAAACAATTCCTGCTATCAAACTCACCCAACAAATTAAGTCATGAGATCATCCTCTATAAAGAAAAACATGTGAGGGAGTGGAGAGAGACCAGGAGAATTCCACTGTTAAAGATCTCTCCACATTAAAGGAGACCATCAAGGGTAGGAAAGAAATACTCCCTCACCAAAAACTGACATACGTACTAACCTCTCTGACTGGGACACATACTTTAGCTAATGAACATAGACAAGTTACCAAAAAAAATTACCTATTCAACTCCCAAATTTGCAAGCTATGAGAAATAGAAATGTACCCAGTATGGTAGATGACTGACGTGGTTAGAATTAACCATTAACAATAATCGCCATCATGACAATCACACTTCCAGACACTGAGTCAGGCGTTGACCTGTATCCTCTATCTATATTACTTAGTAAAATATCTCAGAGCTGGTATTATTTTTCTCATGTAATCGCTCACAGCGTTTAAATAATTCACATAAAAGCACACAACTTTTTAGCTTATAGTAGAGCCAGAATTTAAGTATAATCTGTCAAAACAAAGCCTGTGTTCTAAACATCAGGCATATATACAAGCTTTTTGTTGTAACAGTACAAACTCCTGTATCATTGTTCCACTTCTCCAGGATGAGATACAAAATGAGGTCACAAGCGTTCTGATGCTGAATTTATAAAAACTCTGCCTTATATGCCCAAACTGGCAGGAAGAACAATCTTTTGCTGAGTTCCTCTCCAAGGATTCATAAAGACACCCCTCCTCCCCAGTTAATCATTCGAACATATTCTTCTAGGGCTTATTACCTACTGCACTAAATCAGATGTACCCATTGCGACCATTCTCTGTCAGACCTGACATTTAGACCAGTGCCCCCTGCTGGCCAGCCTACCTCAGTTTCTCACAATGGAGCTCTAATACTTGTAAGGAGTAGGGCTGGTGTCATTGCTAAACCTAGGACAGCCCAGCAGTTTGGTGTGAGGCCCTTTCAGCGCAACTGCTGGTCTTGCAGTGTTCTCTCAGGTGCTAAGGAGGACACACCTCTCTTCAATTTTATGCTCAGCAACAAGTGTCCCATAGATCTAGCCCCAGAGTTATAGTCTTTATAACTTGGATTTTTACTTACTTATTTGCATGGTTCCTCCTTAGCACATTAGGTGGCCAGCAGGACAGTGGGGTCAAAGCAGGTAACCACTGTAACCACCTAAGAGACCTTCAGCCTTCCAACTTTCAGTTCAGGCACCAGTCCAGTGTTCCTCTGTCTTATTACTTTCTTCACCATACAACCTTGTTAAAAGACTCCTGATGTATACAAAACTTTTTGATAACTTTTCACTTTACAACAAAGTACTTCAGGTCTTGACCCCTTCCTGTCCCAAAGACCTCTATGCTCATAAAAGCTCATAAAACAAAGCTTTGTGGCTTTTCACCAAGAACTACCAGCTCCCCATAGCAATGAGCAGGAAGAAAGGGCATCGGGTCACCTCTCCATGCTGATTTACTAAATATATTGAAATACACTCTCGCTATTAAAAAAAAACTCTTTCCTTCACACTTCCTTTCATCTCCCTAATATGGCATAACTCCAAAGTGCACACCCTGTCTTACCTAAGCACAATCTACATAATTTTTCTCAGATAGCATATACATGGTATATATCATCAATGTACAAGTTTGCATTGATCCTCATCTTTCCATCTAGTTTGACAAATAATATGTTTTCTCTAAAATTAATTCTATTATCCAGGTCCTACTCTTTCCTTACTGCTGAGGGAACTCATTTGCAAGCTACTTTCTCTAAGTGAAACTTCTAAGGCCAAGAATGGCTTTCTTCTCACAAAATCTAATATTCTTTCCTCAGTACCTGTTCTTCTGTTCTTCCTTATAATAAACTAATGTCTGTTCTTGATCCTCCATCTTTTCTTGTGGCCTCAAACTTTGCCATTTGCTCTTATTTTTCTGTGCTATTTATTATTTCCATGAGAAACGTCACCCACATTCACAGGTTGAATGATACCTGATTCTCAAATCTCTATCTTAAGCTCCGATTTCTATGTGAAATTTGAGCCTTCCCCCCACCCCCAGCATCCATCTCACAACATGAATGCCCCAAACTATGAACCTACTATGTCTAAATTGGATTTACAATTCTGTTCCCATTCCACAGCCCAAACTGCTCATTTCAGAGATGAATATTAAAAATCCTAGATTTTTGATTCTTATCTTCTTTTCATTTCTTATATCCAATCAGTCATCAAATTCTGAAAACATATCCATCAAAATGTCTAAGATGTGTCCTTTAATTTTAACCCAAACTCTCATAGCTTCTTGTCTGAGTTTTTGCCATGGCTTCTCGACTGGTCAAAGAAGGCTCTCTTTCCTTTTATGTCCTGAATACTGTGTTCAGTTTACTTTTCTAATATATGACAGTCCTATTTGCATCAGTTATATTGTAAAATCAAATCAAATTTCTCATTCTGGCTTTTTAATTTATGAAAAAAGCAGTTTCACTTACTTCTCCAAACTTTCATTGTTTTGAAATATAATATTCTCTCCAGTTATGTTTTCTCACCACTTCCCCCCAATTTTTTCCCAATAGTCCCCTCCTACCACCATCATACACAAACATCCCATGCTTAGTGTTGTCTTCAAGTTTTTTATAATTGTTTTCTTCAGACTAAAATCACATATCAAAATCCAATCCAAAACAAATATCTCTGGCTTGAAACCATTTTCACCTCTATTGCTTCACTCTCTTCCTAGTTTGTTTAACAGTTGTTAGCCATACCTTAAACTTTGTACCCATCCCAGGGATGGTTATACCCTGAAAAAAATAAAACTATGAGTGTTTCTTCTCAATTTAAAATATTTAGATAACTATACACTTAGTTTGCAGTCTTCCGTATTTAAAATTATATTTTAGTTATTCAGATGAAATTATGAAAATTTAGGCACCATTAGGATTCATTCATCTCTCTTTAACTTGTTGACGCTAAAGCATTCTGCTTAACTATAATGGCAGTCACTGGGAAGAGGAAAAGCAAAGCACGAAATGAGATAGTATATAGTAAATACTTTGAATCATAAAGCTCAAAATCAATAGGGCTACATTTAAATACATAGGACCACAGAATTTTAGAGACTGAAGGGAAGGCAATTCAGCAGGAATTTCTTCAGCATGTGCTATATGCAGTAGTCTAAAACTTTTAATGAGACACAGCTCTAGTGTTATAGTTTGCTTATCAAGATTTGCTTCAAAACCTTGCTTTGCTATCCTCACCAATACAAAGTTATTACATGTAAACTCTGACCAGTCCCTAAAATCACCCTACTCAGAATCTAAAACCCTAAAAATATTCTTAATTTCCCCCATTTTTACTTTATTTATTTATTTTTTTTGCGTTACCTGGGCCTCTCACTGCTGTGGCCTCTCCTGTTGTGGAGCACAGGCTCTGGACGCGCAGGCTCAGCGGCCATGGCTCACGGGCCCAGCCGCTCCGCGGCATGTGGGATCTTCCCAGACTGGGGCACGAAACTGTGTCCCCTGCATCGGCAGGCGGACTCTCAACCACTGCGCCACCAGGGAAGCCAGTTTCTCTCATTTTTAGAGCCCACTGTTGAATTCTTCAAAATACCACCAAGCAGAGTTTAGGGAGAAGATGGCGGAAGAGTAAGACGCGGAGATCACCTTCCTCTCCACAGATACATCAGAAATATATCTACACGTGGAACTGCTCCTATAGAACACCTAATGAACGCTGGCACAAGACCTCGGACCTCCCAAAAGGCAAGAAACTCCCCAAGTACCTCGGAGACTGCGGGTGGCGGAGGGGGAGAGCTTCAGAGCCGCGGAGGAGAGCACAGCAACAGGGGTGCGGAGAGCAAAGCAGAGAGATTCCCGCACAAAGGATCAGGGCCGACCAGCACTCACCAGGCCGAGAGGCTTGTGGGCTCCACCGCCGGGGCGGGCGGGGCTGCGAGCTGAGGCTCGGGCTTCGGTCGGAGCGCCGGGAGAGGACTGGAGTTGGCACTGGAGTTGGCGGCGTGAACACAGCCTGCAGGGGTTAGTGCGCCACGGCTAGCCGGGAGGGAGTCCGGGAAAACGTCTGGACCTGCCGAAGAGGCAAGAGACTTTTTCTTTCCTCTTCGTTTCCTGGTGCGCGCGGAGAGGGGATTCAGAGCGCCGCTTAAAGGAGACGGGCGCAGGCTGCGGCTATCAGCGCGGACCCCAGAGACGGGCATGAGACGCTAAGGCTACTGCTGCCGCCACCAAGAAGCCTGTGTGCGAGCACAGGTTACTATCCACACCTCCCCTACTCGGGAGCCCGTGCAGCCCGCCATTGCCCCGGGAGAACGCACGGCACGCCTCAGACTGGTGCAAAGTCACGCTGGCCTCTGCCGCCGCAGGCCCGCCCCGCACGCCGTGCCCCTCCCTCCTCGAGGCCCGAGTGAGCCAGAGCCGCCGAATCAGCTGCTCCTTTAACCCCATCCTGTCTGAGCAAAGAACAGATTCCCTCAGGCGACCTACACGCAGAGGCGGAGCCAAATCCAAAGCTGAGCCACAGGAGCTGTGCGAACAAAGAAGAGAAAGGGAAATCTCTCCCAGCAGCCTCAGGCGCAGCGGATTAAATCTCCACAATCAACTTGATATACCCTGCATCTGTGGAATACCTGAATTGACAACGAATCATCCCAAATTTTGAGGAGGTGACTTGGGGAGCAAGATATATTATTTTTTCCCCTTTTCCTCTTTTTGTGAGTGTGTATGTGTACGCTTCTGTGTGAGATTTTGTGTGTATAACTTTGTTTCACCATTTGCCCTAGGGTTCTGACCATCTGGGTTTTTTTTCTTTTTTTTTAACTTTTTAAAAATTTTCTTCTTAATAATTATTCTTTATTTTAATAACTTTATTTTCTCTTACTTTATTTTATCCTCTCTTTCTTTCCTTCTATTTTTTTATCCCTTTTATTCTGAGCCGTGTGGAGGACAGGCTCTTGGTGCTCCAGCCAGGCATCAGGGCTGTGCCTCTGAGGTGGGAGAGCCAACTTCATGACACTGGTCCACAGGAGACCTGCCTGCTCCACGTAATATCAAACGGCGAAAATCTCCCAGAGATCTCCATGTAAACGCCAACACCCAGCTTCATTTAACGACCAGCAAGCTACAGTGCTGGACACCCTATGCCAAACAGCTAGCAAGACAGAAACACAACCCCACCCATTAGCACAGAGGCTGCCTAAAATCATAATAAGGCCACAGACACCCCAAAACACACCACCAGACATGAACCTGCCCACCAGAAAGACAAGATCCAGCCTCATCCACCAGAACACAGGCACTAGTCCCCTCCACCAGGAAACCTACACAACCCACTAAACCAACCTTAGCCACTGGGGACAGACACCAAAAACAACGGGAACTACGAACCTGCAGCCTGCAAAAAGGAGACCCCAAACACAGTAAGATAAGCAAAATGAAAAGACAGGAAAACACACAGCAGATGAAGGATCAAGGTAAAAATCCCACCAGACCTAACAAATGAAGAGGAAATAGGCAGTCTATCTGAAAAAGAATTCAGAATAATGATAGTAAAGATGATCCAAAATCTTGGAAATAGAATACAGAAAATGCAAGAAACATTTAACAAGGACCTAGAAGAACTAAAGAGGAAATAAGCAACAATGAACAACACAATAAATGAAATTAAAAATACTCTAGATGGGATCAATAGCAGAATAACTGAGGCAGAAGAACTGGTAAGTGACCTGGAAGATAAAATAGTGGAAATAACTACTGCAGAGCAGAATAAAGAAAAGAGAATGAAAAGAACTGAGGACAGTCTCAGAGACCTCTGGGACAACATTAAACGCACCAACATTCGAATTATAGGGGTCCCAGAAGAAGAAGAGAAAAAGAAAGGGACTGAGAAAATATTTGAAGAGATTATAGTTGAAAACTTCCCTAATATGGGAAAGGAAATAGTTAAT
This sequence comes from Monodon monoceros, assembly GCF_005190385.1. NCBI lineage: Eukaryota > Metazoa > Chordata > Mammalia > Artiodactyla > Monodontidae > Monodon > Monodon monoceros. The sequence goes on along the minus strand of NW_021703777.1, from coordinate 18,964,552 downwards.
CAAGTCCAGGAAGCACAGAGAGTCCCATACAGGATAAATCCAAGGAGAAACATGCCAAGACACATATTGACCAAACTATCAAAAATTAAATACAAAGAAAACATATTAAAAGCAGCAAGGGAAAAACAACAAATAACACACAAGGGAATCCCCATAAGATTAACAACTGATCTTTCAGCAGAAACTCTGCAAGCCAGAAGGGAGTGGCAGGACATATTTAAAGTGATGAAGGACAAGAACCCGCAACCAAGATTACTCTACCCAGCAAGGATCTCATTCAGATTTGATGGAGAAATTAAAACCTTTAGAAACAAGCAAAAGCTGAGAATTCAGCACCACCAAAACAGCTTTACAACAAATGCTAAAGGAACTTCTCTAGGCAAGAAACACAAGAGAAGGAGAAGACCTACAATAACAAACCCAAAACAATTAAGAAAATGGGACTAGGCACATACATATTGATAATTACCTTAAATATAAATGGATTAAATGCTCCCACCAAAAGACACAGACTGGCTGAATGGATACAAAAAGAAGACCCGTATATATACTGTCGACAAGAGAACCACTTCAGACCTATGGACACATACAGACTGAAAGTGAGGAGATGGAAAAAGATATTCTATGCAAATGGAAATCAGAAGAAAGCTGGAGTAGCAATTCTCATATCAGAAAAAATAGACTTTAAAATAAAGTCTATTACAAGAGACAAAGAAGGACACAACATAATGATCAAGGGATCACTCCAAGAAGAAGATATAACAATTATAAATATTTATGCACCCAACATAGGAGCACCTCAATACATAAGGCAAATACTAACAGCTGTAAAACGGGAAATCGACAGTAACAAAATCATAGTAGGGGACTTTAACACCCCACTTTCACGAATGGACAGATCACCCAAAATGAAAATAAATAAGGAAACACAAGCTTTAAATGAAACATTAAACAAGATGGACTTAATTGATATTTATAGGACATTCCATCCAAAAACAACAGAATACACATTCTTCTCAAGTGCTCATGGAACATTCTCCATGATAGATCATATCTTGGGTCACAAATCAAGCCTTGGTAAATTTTAGAAAATTGAAATCGTATCAAGTATCTTTTCCGACCACAACGCTATGAGACTAGATATCAATTACAGGAAAAGACTGTAAATAATACAAACACAGGGAAGCTAAACAATACACTACCTAATAAAGAAATGATCACTGAACAAATCAAAGAGGAAATCAAAAAACACCTAGAATCAAATGGCAATGGAGACACGATGACCCAAAACCTATGAGCAAAAGCAGCAAAAGCAGTTCTAAGGGGGAAGTTTATAGCAATACAATCCTACCTTAAGAAACAGGAAACATCTCGAATAAACAACCTAACCTGGCACCTAAAGCAATTAGAGACAGAAGAACAAAAAAACCCCAAAGTTAACAGGAGGAAAGAAATCATAAAGATCATGTCAGAAATAAATGAAAAAGAAATGAAGGAAATGATAGCAAAGATCAATAAAACTAAAAGCTGGTTCTTTGAGAAGATAAACAAAATTGATAAACCATTAGCCAGACTCATCAAGAAAAAAAGGGAGAAGACTCAAATCAATAGAATTAGAAATGAAAAAGGAGAAGTAACAACTGACACTGCAGAAATACAAAAGATCATGAGAGATTACTACAAGCAACTCTATGCCAATAAAATGGACAACCTGGAAGAAATGGACAAATTCTTAGAAATGCACAACCTGCCAAGACT